>NW_006174996.1:0-304 GCF_000334495.1 Tupaia belangeri chinensis | reverse complement strand
TCAATTTCTCCCAGATGGTGCAGAGATATGGCGTATATTGACTGTATGGGAGGGAGGTGGATGGTGAAGTGTTAGTGGGAGGGGCTCAGCAAGCCATTTAAGAGAAGCCATCTTTGTTGAAAATGATGTGTATAATGATATCCTTCATGTGATTATCACACACTTCATGGGTGATTTGAAAAGCCATATTGTAGTCCATAAAGATTCATGACAATTAAATGTAAATAAGATAAAATAATTTTAAAAAAGAGAATGGAAGATCAGGGACATATTGTCAAGAAGGAACCTGACGAAGGTTCAGTGA
>NW_006174995.1:0-304 GCF_000334495.1 Tupaia belangeri chinensis | reverse complement strand
GCCCTATGGAAAAACCCTTCAAAGAAAATCCTCTGTTTGGCTCCCTTCTTTAGAGCTTGGAGGGGCCGGTGATATGTCCCAGGCCATTCTGCTGGTGGCAGAGGCAAGGCTGAAACGCGGGGTTTCTTGACCCGCAGCTGACTCCTCTGTACTTTGCCATTCTGGTGCTCGATTTTGCTTATTTGCATCTTTAAGTAAAACACCCCTCAGAGAACTCCAAAGTGCGTATTGCTTTGTCAGAGAAAGAATTCCAACTTTGCAGGACCAGCAGATGGCGTAATTGCTAGGTAGCTAGACCCCACAC
>NW_006174994.1:0-304 GCF_000334495.1 Tupaia belangeri chinensis | reverse complement strand
CACAACTGAACCTACATGGGAAGTGTTGTCCTGGCTCATGTCCCAGGTGTGCATACATGCCCGTGATCTGGGACTGTACAGTGGCATGAAGGACCCTGTTGGGGATGCCTGTCTTTCTCTCTTCTTCTCTCTAATGGGAGAAATAAAAATAAACTTTTTTCTTTTTAAGAAAGGAAAAGAGATTATTGTAGAATATAGGAGATATACGAGGAAAAAATGCAATTATGTGACTTACTTGGATCCCAGCTTACACTAAGTGTAAAATGATATTTTTGAGACAATCACAGAAATTTCAATGTGGACT
>NW_006174993.1:0-304 GCF_000334495.1 Tupaia belangeri chinensis | reverse complement strand
AGCCATTATGCTAACTGCTGGTTCCTGAGGAAGGTGAGGTTTTGTCTCTGCTTGAGAGAGATATCCATCTTATCCTGCCCTTAGACTTGATCTGGAACTTACACCATTGGCTCCCCTGGTTCTCTGACCTTCGAGCTTAATGACAAGAATGGCAGGATGGGTTTTCTGGATTTTCAACCTGCAGGCAGAAGCTCATGGAACTTCTCAGCTTCTATAATCACATGAGCTAAAGCTCTATAATAAATGTCTTTCTATATATCTTTCATATACTGTTGGTCTCTCTTTCTCTCTCCTCTTTTTTTTT
>NW_006174992.1:0-304 GCF_000334495.1 Tupaia belangeri chinensis | reverse complement strand
TCATACCATTTTGCATTCCCATGAGCAAAGAATGAGAATTTCTACAGTTCTACTTTTCCAACATTTGGTATTGACTGTATATAATGGCCTCTATTGTTTCTACTTCTTGATTTTTTAACGACATGTTAAGCATCTTTTCATATACGTAACATTTGTTGATCTTTTCTGGGGTGTCTGTTCAGAGTGTTGCGAGTTTTTTTTTATAAGGTGTTTGTTTGTTTGTTTTTCCAGGTTTTTGCCATTGGGCGGTGCACTTCCCAGAAAGAGATGAAGAGAGGGAAAGTGAGAAATTAGCCCCCCAGGG
>NW_006174991.1:0-304 GCF_000334495.1 Tupaia belangeri chinensis | reverse complement strand
TGCCTACCATTTAGTATTCCAGTCAAAAACATTTATGTTTTTGGCCATGTAGGCCATGGTACTTTACAAATAATTTGGGAAGCAGAATACAGTGAGGTCTTTGTGTTAACATACTTTATATTGAACTTAGTGGGCTGTCAGCAAAATAATCAGTAAACAAACAATATGATACAATGCTTATAAGAAAATATAGGAATGTTATATAAAGAGAAAGTACCTAAATATGCCTGTAAGAGTAAAGAAAGGCTCCATTAATGACAAGTGAATTGAATTGAATCTTGAAAGTGAAAATTAATTTACTAGT
>NW_006174990.1:0-304 GCF_000334495.1 Tupaia belangeri chinensis | reverse complement strand
TTCAGCACTCACAGAGCCTGACGTGGCAGTCAAGTTCTTTGCAATGCTGTAAGAAGGATGATTTTCTCTGATTTCTGCTAAAACATCCCTCATTTTCACCTGACATTCCCTTCCGAAGGCTTTTGCTATCCATATTTTTATGAGCATTCTGAGCACAGCTGCTTATTCAATTTCTAAAAGTTCTAGTTCATTTCTAGTTTTTTCTTTTCATGACCCTCCATGAGAATTGAAGTTTTCCAGCTTGCTCCTTCAAATTCTTTCAACCCCTGCCCATTACCCAGTTCCAAAGTCACTTCCACATTTT
>NW_006174989.1:0-304 GCF_000334495.1 Tupaia belangeri chinensis | reverse complement strand
TATATGGCCACAGTAATAAAACCCAAATCCTGTGTAGTACTGGTGGAAGGACAAACACATAGGATGATGGAACAGGATAGAGAAACCAGAAATAGCCCCATACAAATTGTTCAATTGATTTTTTCAAAAAAACATATAGAAGTCAGCTGGTTCTGTAGCCTGCTGGTTAAGGAAGTTGGAGCCCATTTGGCTGACGGAGCAAGTTTAAATCCTGGCCCCAGTGGCTTAAAGGACACAATGGGTGCACGTGTGTGCCCCAAATCTTGACAGTGCGGAGAAATGAAGGAGAAGGGATTGCAGCATA
>NW_006174988.1:0-304 GCF_000334495.1 Tupaia belangeri chinensis | reverse complement strand
AACCAAACCTGCAATCTTCCATACAGTCCAGCACTGCTTGGGCAGCAGGTTACCACAGCATCTCAGAGCTGGCCCGTGTGAGGGTGTCTGAACCCAGGAACCCAAGAGCAAAGGCTATAATGGAGTCAGTACGGACCTGCAGACTGTCAAAACTGTCTGACTTCAGGTGGCCCAGCCCGGCCCACATGATGTCTGAGCGAAGGACCAGATCGCCTTAGATTTTTTAAAAAAAGAATTATGATTTTTTTACTTACCTTTATTTATTTATCCATCACTTTTCATTTGACCAGAGAGGGACAGAGTG
>NW_006174987.1:0-304 GCF_000334495.1 Tupaia belangeri chinensis | reverse complement strand
GATGTTTTTTAAATATTAAAATTTCAAAATAAATGAAGTATTTCAGGCAGATGAAATAAATGCACTGGGACATGTAAAGTGTATGGGAATTACAAGTGGATCAAAGCTGAGTGTTGTTTGGAGTCTTACATAGGAACTAAAGACTAGCTAGGCAGTATAAAATGGTCTGAAATTATTTGACAGTTATTCATGAAATATTAGATACAGATAATTGGGGTATATGTGAAAAATATTTGGAAAAGATCTGATATTTAAGAAAGACAGAAACTAGCAAAGTGTTAATTTCATCTTGGCAGGAGATTCA
>NW_006174986.1:0-304 GCF_000334495.1 Tupaia belangeri chinensis | reverse complement strand
AGGGCTGGAGGCCACCATGAAGAGCTGAAGAGGTTCAACTATGTTCTTGCCAGGAATAGATATCAGAGGGAAAAAAGAATCGAAAGGAGAAATCTAAATATTAGACCTAAATGAACCAATTGCATACGTTGAAAGAAGGATAAAATCCGATGAACAAAATGAAATAGTCATCAAATTACTAGTGACTTTTCTGAGTAGATCATTGAGAGGAGAGTAATTCCTGCAAGATGCTTCTCCTCAGTGAAGGCCTTGATTGAAAAAAACTTTTTACTTCTCTACCCACATTCCTTCCCTTCTTCCTTCA
>NW_006174985.1:0-304 GCF_000334495.1 Tupaia belangeri chinensis | reverse complement strand
ACGGGCACGTTGTCACTAGCCTCTGTTGTTTACTTCTCAGCATGGTGACAAAGAGCCATGAGCGCCTTCCTAGGAGTGGGGGACATTTTTAAACCCTCAGCTGCAGTGTAGACTACCAGTGGCTTGAAATAACCCTGATTGTGGGGACATGACGTAGGTTCCATGCAGGTGCTCCCCATCTACGGTCACGTCACATCCCAACAAACCATCGTGAGCTGAAAAGGTCCCAAGTCGAACATGCACCTGACCTGACGGATCGCCCTAGCCCACCTAGCCTGCCGTGAGCTTGCTCAGGACACTCACG
>NW_006174984.1:0-304 GCF_000334495.1 Tupaia belangeri chinensis | reverse complement strand
AGATTCCACAGGCCAATCCCCTCCCAAGCTGCTGCTGCTCCCTGCTCTGGGGCCTGGGCCTGGGGAGCCAGAGAAAGCCCGCCCTTCCCAAGGCCCAAGGCTGACCTTATTTCCAAAAGACCTCTGCAGAATGACTAATAACTGGCACACTAATACCTTTCCAGAAAAGTCTCAGCATGGACCCTGAGACCCCGACAATCACTAAGAGGCCAATACTGATTCTTTTCTTTCTATTTACCTATTTTTATGGCAAAGTCCTTGCCATAGGTTATGTGCCCTTTCCAAAAAGAGAGTCAGACACAGT
>NW_006174983.1:0-304 GCF_000334495.1 Tupaia belangeri chinensis | reverse complement strand
ACATAGTCATTACGCTAACTGCTAGTCCCAGGATGAAATTTTTTTTTTAAAAATCAACTAAAAAATGAAATGGCTTAATGAATTTTAAAAGATTTTATTATTTTACATACATATGTTGAATGCTTTTTTAAAAAATTACTTCTAGGATCACAAATTATATGATTCACTTTTAAGTCCAAAACAAGGCTTGTGGCAAGGAAAGAGAAAATGATGAACACTATCAATTGAAGTGTTTTCAGGGCATGAAAGACAGTGGGCCTAGATCACAACTCAGCTCTCAAAAGCAGTTTTCTCAGGATTCATA
>NW_006174982.1:0-304 GCF_000334495.1 Tupaia belangeri chinensis | reverse complement strand
TTTAGAGTTTGCATAAGTCATGTGTGTTCAGGAGAGAGACAGAGACAATAAAGAGAATAAGTGGGAAATTAATCCTCAGGGAGATAGCCATAACACAATACCTCCTCCTTCATTCTGGTCTGTGAATTTGGTCATTCACACACATATGCCAGGCATGATTCTCAAGCCACTGTATTCAAAACTAAAATGATAATCAGCCATGTCAAGAGTCGACCACCTTCACATGATGACACGTGCTGGCCCCATAAAAAGCAAATTTATTGCTGAGTTAAAGAAGTCACACAATTTTATTTTATTTTATTTT
>NW_006174981.1:0-304 GCF_000334495.1 Tupaia belangeri chinensis | reverse complement strand
TCCTGTATTTGTAGCAGATTGGCCCAAAGTGGGGTTAGCCTGGATACCCTGAACTTGTGGCTGGTGTTTGCAGTGAGAGAAGCAGCAGGAGGCTTGAGGACACCAATGGCATTAACCCACATAATTTATTCTCAGATCAGGAATTTAACATAAGAATGCATTGAAGAGTTATCCCATCAGAATGTTCTTTCTTTATTTTTTGATTTACAGTTTTACTATAGTAACAAACATTTTGCTACAGTGAAATATACAAACATAGACATAATTATGCTTAAATTCATATAGAGCAATATTTACATTTTTT
>NW_006174980.1:0-304 GCF_000334495.1 Tupaia belangeri chinensis | reverse complement strand
TAATTTTCTGTATTTGATATTAAAATATTTTAATGATCACTTTGGTTAAATAAAAATTATTTCTTAGTGACTTATAATCCTGTTTTGATAAAATATTCTAAGTTTTCTGACATCTCTGACAGACTTCTTGAAGATCAAATTCTAAATTGTATTTTTGACCTATAATTTTAATTTTGGGGTTCTCCAGTTGGGCCCTTGGAAAGTCTCAGAGGCCATATCTCTCATTTAAAGGCTTATCTGATATTTCAATTTATATAAGAAAGTATTACTGGGACCAGCAGGAAGTATAATGGTTATGTTGCTG
>NW_006174979.1:0-304 GCF_000334495.1 Tupaia belangeri chinensis | reverse complement strand
TATTGATAAGAAGACTCAATATATCATTTCTCTCCCAGATTAATATGTGAAATCAGTGCCATTTTCACTTTCAATAAACTTTTCAGTTACTTTAACAAGTCAATTCTACAATTAGTATGAAAGAGTACACGAGTAAGAATAGTAAAGGTATTTTGATAAAAATATAGTTTGATTTACCAGTTAGCAATACATGTATTATCATTTTTTTTCAGTTTGCTCTAGGGTACATATGTTCATCAGAG
This sequence comes from Tupaia belangeri chinensis, assembly GCF_000334495.1. Taxonomy (NCBI): domain Eukaryota; kingdom Metazoa; phylum Chordata; class Mammalia; order Scandentia; family Tupaiidae; genus Tupaia; species Tupaia belangeri. The sequence goes on along the minus strand of NW_006174979.1, from coordinate 62 downwards.
AGATAGAGAGAAAATAAATCACATCTTCAACGGGGAAGGCCACACTGCCATCCCTTCTCCTC
>NW_006174978.1:0-303 GCF_000334495.1 Tupaia belangeri chinensis | reverse complement strand
CAGTGCCTTACTCACCATGCCATCTGCTGACCCTCAGTGTCACTGACTTTTACTCTTAATGAATTTGTGGATCCGTTGGTAGGGGCTGAGTTAAAGCACAAAGGGATATAAATTCAAGTTTCTGGAGAGAGTGCTCACAACAGGTAACTCTGGCACCAATAATGTCCAGCAAATGAAAGAAAAGATTCTGACAAGATGGAGAAAGTAAGGTAAACGCTATTCTGGAAATACTCAATTAACTATTGTAGTGCTAGTAGGGAGTATCCATCTGAAAAACAAAAAGAAATTTTTAACTTAGATCTT
>NW_006174977.1:0-303 GCF_000334495.1 Tupaia belangeri chinensis | reverse complement strand
CTCCTCTGCTTCTTCATTTTGGCTTGTCATAATATAGGAGACACACAAGTTAGCTAAGACAATAGCGCTGACGCTCAGAATGTTGTCATAATGCTTCTTTACTATGGGTTCATAAAATCCAATGGCTTCTTTGTACTTGTTTTCCTGCATGAATAGAACATGAGCCACATTCAGCTTCCACACATCGTGGTCATTACAGAATTCCACAGATTTGCGGAAGATCTTTTCCACCATTGAGTAATTTTCAAGGTTCCAGTAAATTTTTGCCTGTGCCATCAACACGGGAATGTACTTCTCAAGGGT
>NW_006174976.1:0-303 GCF_000334495.1 Tupaia belangeri chinensis | reverse complement strand
TTAATTCCATTTTTTCCATGAACATTTTAAAGTCCATTTGTGCATATCAGCATAGTAGCTGAAAATGTTAAAAACCATTATACTGGTTAGGAATATAATAAGTGGCACATACACCTCATCTCAATTAGGCCTTCATTGTGTTCATCAATTCTTACATTGACCATACATGGCCTCCTGTATCTTCTGTAAATTTGCATTCAAACATGCTAGTAATTCCCATTCTTGCTATGCTAGTAATTCTTACCTTTGGCTACAACATAGAATCACCCAACACTGGGAACACAACACAAACTGATTAAATTT
>NW_006174975.1:0-303 GCF_000334495.1 Tupaia belangeri chinensis | reverse complement strand
TCATCTGGGCAATTTTGATACTGCTACTGGGTTTTAAAGGGATGAGACAAAGGGGGAGAACTCACAAGATGGGAACAGGGAGCAAGAAAAGAGAAAACGAGATGGCCGGATGTGGTTAGAGCCTGCTCCCAACCTTCAGCAGTCCAATGGCCCTTGTTCCTGCCCTGCTCCCACATTCTGGGAAAAAGAAAAGATGCGCATTGGCGATGAGAAGGAGATGGGGAAAGGAAAGAGTAAGAGCAGGGAAATGAGAGATGGGAGATGAAATCCTTCTAGTTCAATTTCCCCCTGACTGATCCTCCA
>NW_006174974.1:0-303 GCF_000334495.1 Tupaia belangeri chinensis | reverse complement strand
CTTCCTCCCACCCAGCTCCGGGTGCCGGGAAGGCAAGGCAGGTCTCATTTTCCTTCTTTAGTACCTGAGAGAGACACATAGGGATGGTTGTCAATTTCCCTCTTATCATTTCTCACAAATATCAAAGGACCCAACAGGACGTTTTGGTCAACATCTTGGTTCCCACTAGGGCAATGAACGAACTGGGCAGTTCACCCAAATACGGATGCAGCCAGCATCAGAGCTCACTGAGCGTGCACGACTAGGTAATCACATTCCTCAGAGTCTTCATCTGAGAGAGAGATGCACAGGCACAGGAGGAAG
>NW_006174973.1:0-303 GCF_000334495.1 Tupaia belangeri chinensis | reverse complement strand
GGGATGTTGAACATTTTTTTATATACTTTTTTGGTCATTTCTATGTCTTCCTTGGAGAGTTGTCTGTGTTAAATTTTGTTTGAGTTCTCTTGTTTGCAAAATGGAGATTAATGATTGAGACATGGGAGGCTGAGATAACATGTTAATGAGATCATGTGAACAGAAGGGCTTTGCATAGAATCCCAGATCCCATACTTTCAGAAGTACGAAGGTTCCCATGGGTCAGGAATCCACAATCCACAGACACACATACATTCACAAAATGTTCTTTGAAGGAAAGACATTAAGGAGAAAAATAGGCAA
>NW_006174972.1:0-303 GCF_000334495.1 Tupaia belangeri chinensis | reverse complement strand
AAACAAACAAACAAAAACTCTCAAAAAAATATATTTTTTTAACCTGGCTGTTTTGATGAACTCAAATCAGATTCATGAAACAAAATTATTTGAGAGTTTTCACATTTGACCAGACTTGTAATCCATCCAGTGGCAGATCCTCATACCCTGAAAATGTATAAATTGAACATTTATTCTAATCAGTTTTTCCTTAGGAGGAAATTCGATGAGGGGCAAATGGGATCCTAGCTCACAAATCTTCTGGTGACTTTGTACAAGTTACTTCCTTCCTGTGCTCTGCAAAGTTAAGAGGTTGGACTAAAT
>NW_006174971.1:0-303 GCF_000334495.1 Tupaia belangeri chinensis | reverse complement strand
TACCTCTGATAATAATGACAAAGCATGGGAAACTTCAGCCCTTTGTCCTGCTCACTGATGGATATGAACTGGGCTATGAACTCACTGGTGGTATATAAGATATGCACCTTCTGCTGGGAAATGAACCCAGGGATTTCGTAATGTTTCTTAATAAATCAGACTGCTACATCGTAGAGTTCATTTTATGGAGTAACCCACAAAATTTCCATAAATGATTCTGTTTTGTGGGTATGTGAGGGGGCACACATGGAGGAAGTACAGAACTAGAAGGTATTTGTTTCTTGTTATCAAGAAATTGCATTT
>NW_006174970.1:0-303 GCF_000334495.1 Tupaia belangeri chinensis | reverse complement strand
CATCCTGTAGGTTACAGCAGACACGTGCGAGCACCGATGCGGATGCGAATGCAAAGGACAAGCCCACGGCGCCCCCGATCTAGCTTGCCGCCGGAAGCCCCGCCTCGCCCGGGAAGCACTTAGCGCGCCGCGCTTTAAAGACAGAAGGCCCAGCGGGCGTGCTAACGCCCTCTGCTGGGGACCTCCGGCATAGACGACGAAGAGGCCTCGGATCCGGATTCCTACCTTCTCCGTGTACGTTTTTTTCTGCTTAATTCCCTTCGATGACTGCTTACACCTCCCAATTTTCACCTTTTCTCAAAG
>NW_006174969.1:0-303 GCF_000334495.1 Tupaia belangeri chinensis | reverse complement strand
CATTACACTAACTGCTGGTCCCAAGATTACAGTAAGCTTTGAAGGCTGATTTTTGGATTGGTAAATAGGAAGGAGATAGGTGATCCAAATAAAAAACAGCATAAAATTAGAAATAATCATAAAAATCTCTTCTTCACAAGAAAAGTTTGGACCATAGGGAAAAAAATTCTATAAATATTCCCTTTAGAATCTTTGAGTTTCTTTCCTACCACATATACCATTCTTACTTTCCTTCAATCTCACTGAAACCCACCTGGTTCAAAGCCATTTACTCTATTGATGAGCTGGATCCTATTCATCACA
>NW_006174968.1:0-303 GCF_000334495.1 Tupaia belangeri chinensis | reverse complement strand
TGATATACAATGATTGAATGTATAAAAAAAATCCAAAAAAAATTTCTATTCCGTTTGGCTTACAGGCATATAGAAGTGCTCATACAAATTAATCCAAATGCTTTTAAAATTTATATGGCTTGAATAGATCTTTGATAAATGTTTTCAAATCCATAGGCAATATAAAAATGAAGACTGATCAGACAACATCATATTTATACTGTTAGTTTAAAAAAATAACAGCTGTATCTTCAAGGTTAGACATCTAACATTCACATACTATGAAAAATGGTTAATAAAGGGACCAGCAGTTAGTGTAATGGC
>NW_006174967.1:0-303 GCF_000334495.1 Tupaia belangeri chinensis | reverse complement strand
CTTTCTGTTAAGATGATGTATTACATTTATGGATTTGTGTATTTGTTGAACACCCTTTCATCCCTCAAATAATGCTTACTGGATCATGATGAATACTCTTTATTCTTTGTCATTGGATATGATTTGTTAGTAATTTGTTGAAAATTTTACATCTATATTCATCGGAAATATGGTCTGTAGTTTTCTTTTTGGTTATGGTCAGTAGTTTCCTTTTGTGATATCTCTTTTGGGGATGAAGTTGATGGAGGCTTCATTACACAAATTTGGGAGGCCTCCTTCTTTTTGGATCTTTAGAAATAATTT
>NW_006174966.1:0-303 GCF_000334495.1 Tupaia belangeri chinensis | reverse complement strand
TAAGGCAAAAACCTCTTAAAAAATAAATTCTTAGAAGAAGACAGAAGGATCATAACATGAAACCACTATTGGAATGTTTTCTGAGGATGCCTTGGGGACTTGTAAATCTGACCAGTTTAAAGCCTATGTACCTCTGCACCAGTGATGTGGAATAGGCAAGAGAAGAATAACTAAGTTTAAAGTGTTATTAAAATAGTGGTTCAGTAATTGTTCATAGGAGACCAGAGGCTGGCACGGTGATTGAGGCTCCGGACTCCCACGTGGCCAACTACATGGAATCCTGGACCCGGCAGCTTGCTTTCT
>NW_006174965.1:0-303 GCF_000334495.1 Tupaia belangeri chinensis | reverse complement strand
CACACACACACACACGCACAACCTGGAGCTGGTCCTGACTTTCTGGTTGCCTTGCTTCCTCCATAGATTGCTGGTGGGGTGGCCATTCCTGCCTGGCACAGTAGGGAGCCTTACAAGGACTAGCTGTGATACCCTCCTGCTTGGCAAGAGGACTGGACAGCAAGAGAACAGGGCCAGAGGGATCAAATGAGCACGAGTCTTTAGGGGCAGGATAAGAGCTTGATCACAGCAGTGTGGAGAGTGAGTGGCAGGCGTAGGCAAGTAATGGCTGTGTGAGTGTGGTGGGGCTCATCTACCCCACCA
>NW_006174964.1:0-303 GCF_000334495.1 Tupaia belangeri chinensis | reverse complement strand
CATTATGCTAACTGCTGGTTCCCTTCTCTCTTTTTCCCCATGAACTTTTTGAAGACGCCCTATATAAGGACTAAGAATGAAACAGGGAACAGGGAAGCAGCCCAGAGGGGAGCAGTAGCCAGAAGCTTCCACTAACTAGTCGTAGGGCTGAAGGGACACAGGGAGAAGATGGTTTTACTTGTGCCCAGCAGGCTGGCCACTAAGTAGGAGTTAGAACTTGGTGACAGCTGTGGTGGGAGCTGGCATTGTGGAGGGAAGAGGGACCAGTGATTCGGGAGCTGTGGGAAGAGATGGCCACTGCTG
>NW_006174963.1:0-303 GCF_000334495.1 Tupaia belangeri chinensis | reverse complement strand
AAAAATCTGTCATGACTTTTCTGACGACCCAGTATTTACAGTTTCGTTCATTATTGAAAGCATTTTCAAGTTCTCAGTATCATCCACCAGAACTCGAAGCAACGACAATTCAGTGGTGCTGAGCAACCTCAGCACGAGATGTGGCTCCTAAACACTGATTCTCTAACAGAAACCAGAGATCCCTCAAGAAAAAAATCAACTAATTATCAGAGCGAGAACTGTTCGAGCTAAAGCTAGAAAGATGATGTTATGCCTCAAAGCAGAGATGCCATCAGAGACGGCTGGGTTTGTGGCTGGGAGACA
>NW_006174962.1:0-303 GCF_000334495.1 Tupaia belangeri chinensis | reverse complement strand
AAAAAAAAAAAAAAAAGATAGGTACTCCCTGTCCACTCCTGGGTCTCTCCCCTGCAGTGTTTCTGATACAGAGAATCGCAGGTCTCAGCTTCTGAAAATTAGTTAGTTCACTGGGGTTACCTTACCCATCAGGCCCTGGTAAGATCTAACCACCCCTGGGCTACAAATGAACCATATTTGGTCTTCATGAAATAGTCAACACATCCATCTTTTAAAATTAGCTCCTTTTTTTCATTTATTTATTAAGAGGTTTTTTCCTTAGGGCACATGCGCTTGTCAGATAGAGACAGAGACAGTGAGAGG
>NW_006174961.1:0-303 GCF_000334495.1 Tupaia belangeri chinensis | reverse complement strand
ACCTACCGTTTGGTTCCCACCCTCTGATTTGGGGCAATGTCGATGGTGTCAGTGACGGCGTCGTGGCGCACAGCCAGGCCCAGGTCTGCGATGGCGCACATGCCGTTCTTCTTCACCAGGATATTCTTCGACTTTAAGTCTCGATGAGCAATTCCAGGCTTCCCTGGCAGGGAAACAAACAAACAAAGCGGCATTGTTAAATAAAGGTGGTGTAAATGTTAAAGGTGTAGAGGTGCAGCCTGACTGTGTTTCAAGTCCTAGCTGGGCCTCCCGCTCACCACGTGCTCCTGAGAAGTGGCATAA
>NW_006174960.1:0-303 GCF_000334495.1 Tupaia belangeri chinensis | reverse complement strand
CATACAGTGGCTCTTCAACTGGTAGTCTAGGAACAAAGGTTCTCTTAACAAAATAAACCAAGTACAGAAGACGTTCCTCAACACTGATCATTGGTAGCTTTCCTGCTGGGACCACCCTCTGCTCTGTCCCTCCTCTGCCTGAAGCGCCCCTCACACCACCTATCTCCTCCCAGTGTCTGTGTTTACATCATTTATATTATATACCCTCCTAGAGAGGTCCTGTCGGACCATCCTCTCTAAGATGTTGTTACTCTTCAAACCAAAAGGACATTTAGAGATTTTTTAGAAGTTTCCACAGGCACA
>NW_006174959.1:0-303 GCF_000334495.1 Tupaia belangeri chinensis | reverse complement strand
GGCTTGTAAGCTGTGGATTACTTCATGCTATTTTCTCCCTAGATGATTTTTATAGCTATTATAATAATGGTCATTATACTGCATTGGCAGTGTGCACAATGCTTCATTTGCCCTATGTGGCATATTGCAATAAAGGTTTCCTCTCTCTGTAAGTAGGCATGGAGCTCCTCACACACACAGGTACTGCACCAGCCGATGAAATAATGAACAAGACGAATGTGTACCTGCCCTCTCAAAGCTTGCGTGACGCTACGGTGAGAAGAGACAGTGAACAATCACATACAACATAGGCTAGGCAGTGCC
>NW_006174958.1:0-303 GCF_000334495.1 Tupaia belangeri chinensis | reverse complement strand
CTGAAGTTACCTGCAGTAAAGTTCAGGTGTCCAAGGTGTCAGTGGGACTGCTGAGGGTTTCTTGCTTAGTCTTTCCCCATCACAAGAAGTTCTTTCCAGTTCCTAGCCAATCTTGACTGGGGCAATGGGGCAGGAGATGCAGAGCACTTTGCTACCCTCACTACAAGGCCTTCCTGAGTATCCACACTCTTCAGTGTCTCTACCATGTCCACTCTGCACTCCAAAACTCCCTTGAACACTGCCATGAATTATCAGCTGCTTATTCTTAGTTTTGGTCCTTTTGTTGTGAAAAGGAAACATTTT
>NW_006174957.1:0-303 GCF_000334495.1 Tupaia belangeri chinensis | reverse complement strand
TCCAAGATTCAATCACACAGGTGGCCATGTAAGATCTGGTTGCCTTAACCACCAGTCCATGGAACCAGTTTAGATCATTTGTATTTTTACTATTGAGTACTATGAGTTCTTTATGTATTTTGGATATACACCCTTATCAGATATATTTTTACAAATACTTTCCTCTATTCTGTTGGTTTGCTTTTAATTTTCAATAATGTCTTTGAATGTACACAAGTTTCTTTTTTTCTTTTTTAAAAAATATTTTCTATAGGGTACCAGAATAAGAAAAAGTGATGGTGAGAGAGAATGTGAGAAACCATC
>NW_006174956.1:0-303 GCF_000334495.1 Tupaia belangeri chinensis | reverse complement strand
GGGGCTGATGCTTCTAGTTCACTTCCCGGCAGTAACAGAGTATGGATGCTAATGATGACATTTTAAGAATAGTCTCATAAAAATGGATCTCAGATTAAATTGTTGCTTTATATATTTTTTTGGAATTAAAATGGCTGAAATTCAGTCTTCTTCCATTTTCAGTGCACTTTGAATAGCATAACTCCTACCCAGATTTTAGTTCAGTTCTTTGAGGAAGCTTTCTTCATATCTCACTTCCTGCCCCTGCTCTGCAGTCCAGTTTGGCTCTACATTGAGTGCTGGTTTCAAAATTAGTCTAAGAGT
>NW_006174955.1:0-303 GCF_000334495.1 Tupaia belangeri chinensis | reverse complement strand
CACCATGCCACCTGCTGGTCCCCAATCTGGCATGACTTTTAAGCTGAATCCAGGATGCCAACTGTGCAGTGGGTCATGTGGGTTTACCTCTTCCAAACACCTAGAGTGGATGGTAGAAACTATTCATTTTACAGAGAGAGGGGCTTCTGATAACAGCAAAACTAAAATGACACAAAAAAATTTGTTAAGAGGTTGCATGTACTAGCTGGAGAGAGATGGTGGAGAGGGGCAAGAAAGCAGCTCCTCATGGGTGGTGTTCCTCCTCCATTCTTCTCCAATCCCTTCTCCTCCATTTCTCCCTCC
>NW_006174954.1:0-303 GCF_000334495.1 Tupaia belangeri chinensis | reverse complement strand
TCCCCTTGACTCTCCCCTCCCTGCCCTCGCTCTCTCGCTCGCCCTCAGCTCGGTCCCCGCCATGACGGAGGCAGGTGCCAGTGCCTTTGCCACCGCTGCCCTCGCAGGGGGGGAGTCGGGTTCCCAGAAAGTAGCTTGATGAGTGTCCAAAGTAGCAGTGGAAGTGTGGAGGGGCCGCCATCTTGGTCCCAGCTCTCCAGGTCTCCAACCCCAGGCTCGGTGGTGGCCAGGTCCCTACTGAATCACATGCCGCCATCCGGGAGGCTCAGGGAAGGTGCAATGGATGAGCTTCATAGTCTGGAT
>NW_006174953.1:0-303 GCF_000334495.1 Tupaia belangeri chinensis | reverse complement strand
TTTTTTTTTCACCACCAAAAAGAAAGTAAAGATCACTCCGAATCCTACCCTCCCACTGATAACCACTGTTAACCTTTAGTGAACTTTCTTACACACATAATTATTGGTTACATATGGACAGAGTCACACACAATCTTATGCAAATGATGGCATACACATACACATATATACCCATATACATATGCACCTATAGGAAATGTCACATCCTTTTTCTTAATCAGTATAGATTTGGCTTTAAGCTCTTCACTCTGATATCAGTAAACTATTCCATATTGGTTTTTGTTTTGTTTTGCTTTGTTTTTA
>NW_006174952.1:0-303 GCF_000334495.1 Tupaia belangeri chinensis | reverse complement strand
TGGGGCTGCCTTTAGGTACTTAAGTTGTTCCTTTTACCAATAGTTAAAGACCAACCAAGCAAATTCCTGACTAGTTTGTATAATTAGGGTAGGAAGGTTGGCTTGGAGGTTCGGAGTGGAGGAAGAAGGATGGCTGGCAAATTTGTGTCATAATTTCTGCTTCAAACTCTGGATTCATTAAGTAATACCATTGCCAATACCAATACATTTCTACTGGTGAAAAGGGTGAGCCAGTGTAAGAAGGTGCCAACCATGGAGCGATAGGTTGTGTTGCGGTTAAAGCACTGGACTCCCACATGGCTG
>NW_006174951.1:0-303 GCF_000334495.1 Tupaia belangeri chinensis | reverse complement strand
ATGTAAGATATGTTGTATTTACATGTGTGTTAGTGTATGTGCAGGTGGTACTAAAATGACTTAACACATGCCCATAGATTAAGTAAAATAAACTCAAATTTATTTGAAGTTTCCATGATTAGGTAAAATATTTGAAAAATGAAGTTAGTTTAATTTTTAATTCTTTACCATTTAAGATTACTGTATTTCCTTACAAGAATAATGATTCAACAAATTTTACAGGTCAATCAACCATTGTTCAAATTGGGCACACCTCAAATTTAGAATCATGAGAGTTTTATTTATTTGGAAGTGAATTTTTAA
>NW_006174950.1:0-303 GCF_000334495.1 Tupaia belangeri chinensis | reverse complement strand
AAAAAAAAAAAAATCCCATTATAAAAATCTCCTTCAATTTATGAGTGATCGGACTGCATGCTGGTGACACTGCTGGCCTTTCTAAAGCTATTGTTTCCCATTGTCCACTGTTACCAGGAAGCCAGAAGGAAGGAAACCTGAGAAACACACTTCTTCGCAAAAGAAAAAGAAAGTAAAGATAATAAAGGCAGGGAATAGAAAAGATAGGACAATGGCAAGAATGTTTCCAAGTCAGCCCAGAAACTAAACTGCTGATAACAGCCCCTCCGTCTAGTCCATTGCTTTCTATCTAAGGTCTGTCCC
>NW_006174949.1:0-303 GCF_000334495.1 Tupaia belangeri chinensis | reverse complement strand
TGGGAGTCCAGTGACGTAACTGCTGTGCCATTTGCTGGTCCCAGTAAAAAATAATTTCTAATTGTTGAGTTATAGCTATTCAACTATGAAAAAAATAATGTGTTTTAAGTACTTAAGATATAACTCCAAATCTTAAATAACTTAATGTAACAGGGAATTGGATATTATACATGATCTATGTATATCTTAGTTATATTTAAGATCATCTCTTAGACTATTTTTATGGTAAATTACCTGTATAGTTAAATTTGCTTTGGGACCAGCAGATGGCCTAAAGGTGATGTCACTGGACTCCCACATAGT
>NW_006174948.1:0-303 GCF_000334495.1 Tupaia belangeri chinensis | reverse complement strand
TGCCCGGGAGCGGGGCCACTGCCCGGGATGGCAGCCCTGCGGGAGAGATCCGGGCGCCTTGGGTCCCAGTGAGCAGGGCTTGTTTCTTGATGAGCTAGAAAACATTTCTTCAGAAGGTTCCAGCAGAGTGGGGGCTATTGAACGTTCGAGACAAATAGTAATCCACTCAGTGCGTTACTGAGAGCCTGCTCTGGCGCTGTGGACAGGGAAGGCAGGACTCAAGGTATCCAAGGCCTGCCCTCACGGCCCTTCCTTCCTTCCACGGGCATTTATTTGGTGGACCTCAACCATCACTTCTGGCGC
>NW_006174947.1:0-303 GCF_000334495.1 Tupaia belangeri chinensis | reverse complement strand
TGGGTTCAGGCTGCTACCCCTTCTGCCTGCCCATCCAGGCTGAGCCTCCTGTCCTCCGCAGGTGGAGGAATTCCAGGTGGACGTGCAGGAGTACCTGGGCCCGCTGCTGTTTGTGAAACTACGCAAACGGCACCTTCTTCAGGATGATGCCTGGTTCTGCAACTGGGTCTCTGTGCAGGGCCCCGGGGCCAGTGGGGATGAGGTCAGGTTCCCTTTTTACCGCTGGGTGGAGGGCAAGGACATACTGAGTCTACCGGAGGCCACTGGTAAGTGTGGTGGTGAGTGTGAGGAGGCCTCTGGGGC
>NW_006174946.1:0-303 GCF_000334495.1 Tupaia belangeri chinensis | reverse complement strand
AGTACGGTCCCTACTCTGACGTCTCGGAGATTGCCACGGCCGCGGGGCCTCCCGGACAATGCAAAGCACCTTGCGTTTCCTTCTCGCCGAATGGATGCGTCCTCGTGGGCTGGGAGGTAAGTCAGGCACGTGCTCTGCAGAAGGTGCTGTTTCTCTTACAGCTCAGGCTCCGAGGCACCGAGCCGGGACGCACATGAAGGCCATGTTCTTGTCCTACGTACCATAAGTTCCTGTGGGACATGCTTGTGTCACTTAGAATCGTGGCCGTTTTAGTTCCACTGGTCAGAGTTGAGAGAAAACGGA
>NW_006174945.1:0-303 GCF_000334495.1 Tupaia belangeri chinensis | reverse complement strand
TTGACTTTATAAATAAAGTTTCGTGGGAGCACAGTGTCTCGGTCTATTTGGGCTGCCATAGCAAAGCATAATACACAACCTTCCTCCTCACAGTCCTGGAGGCTGGGAGGCCCAAGATCAAGGCGCTAGGGCTTCGGTGTCTGACAGTCTGTTTCTTAGATCACAGACAAGGCCTTGCTGTATCCTCACATGACGGGAGGGGCTAGGTGGCTCTCTGGGCCCTGTTCTCTAAGAGCATTAACCCCACTCTTGAGGGCTTCGCTCTCCTGATCTAGTTACCTCCCTAAGGCCCCACCTCCTAAT
>NW_006174944.1:0-303 GCF_000334495.1 Tupaia belangeri chinensis | reverse complement strand
GGGTAGTTTACAGATGAACATACAAAACTTCAATCTCCCCCATTTTGGCATGAGGACTTAGTAACTAGCCATGTACCCTCCAGGCAGGAGATCAGAGGCATCTTGTCTGGAAAATCTCACTAACAAATGACCCTGACCCTGGGGCTCCTGTGAAAATGGCCAGACCACTCATTCTACAGTGAGGAGAGAGGGCCGCGGGTGACAAGTCCCACAGAACTTCCAGTCAGCCCTTAGAGGCCCACTCTTAATACGCTGACCACTGAAGACTGTCAGACAAGGTGCTCAGGGAAGGTGTCTCAAACA
>NW_006174943.1:0-303 GCF_000334495.1 Tupaia belangeri chinensis | reverse complement strand
GTGGCAAATAGTTAATATTATATTTCCAGCACAACGATTCTAGGTTCAAAGTCAGTCACTGCAGGTAAATACAGACGATGGTGATTAATGGGTTTAAAACACAACCACAATTATCCACAAAGTGATTTAAAGAGTGACCTAGAGTTGCTGCTGACATGAGGTAAGCCTTCCCTACAAATCTAAAAACCACTTCTAAAAATGTACCCTTTGTAAAAATAAGGTCACAACCATCTTTGACAGAAGGACAAAAAAGAAAAGAAAAACAGAGAAGTCATAAAGAAGTCTAGGCAGGCCATAAAGCCA
>NW_006174942.1:0-303 GCF_000334495.1 Tupaia belangeri chinensis | reverse complement strand
TTTTTTGAGGTGCTTGTCAAATGTCAACCCATGCTACCTCCAGGAACATTTTTTGACTCACTGTCTCACCAGCAGGCTCATGTCTTCAAGTCATCACCTGCATTTTCCTGATTCCCCAAGTCTACCAGCAGGGACCTGGTGGATATTTCTGGGCAGAATCTCCTTCACGTTTCACTCCCACTGACCCACCTTTGTTCTTCCTGCTCTGGTTATGTTCTCAGGCCTCATACATCTTTCTGCTTCTAGTTTCTTCTCCATCTGTTCTGTCCACCATTGATAAGTTAATAATAATAATAATAATAA
>NW_006174941.1:0-303 GCF_000334495.1 Tupaia belangeri chinensis | reverse complement strand
AAAAATATTAAAATATAATCAGAAATCAACCTGGGCCTTCTTTCTAAGGCACAAGTTCAACCACAGACTGCTGGCTAATATTCATGTTCCTAATTAATGAATAGGTTAGGCCATGGTCATTTATCTTGGCTCTCCCCCATTTGGGATGGTTACTTCAATTCATCAAGATAATCAATATCCCAACTACAGATGGTTGAGTACAAAGTTCACTTTTGTGGAAATCCTATTTCCCTTTTCTTAAATAAGTGGATTTTACAACTTTGCTCCTTGGAGTCCAGAAGATTTTCATTAACTTTCCAGATC
>NW_006174940.1:0-303 GCF_000334495.1 Tupaia belangeri chinensis | reverse complement strand
AAAAAAAAAAGATTAGTGTTTGTACTTTTGTGTATGAATGTATACAAGTGTATGCATATGTGTCATGCTTCAATTACATAGGAACTTTATATTTAGGGCCTATTGAGATATTAAAGCATTATACATAAAGAAGCTCTTACATAAGATTGATGAAATCATTGAAAGGAAAAAACAGTAATTTTATAGCAGAGAAATGGAGAAACCTGGGGAAAACTATCTCAGCCAAATGATGAAAGATGATATCACCGGTAATTTTGTGTTTATATTATGTATCTCCAGATATAACGTGATAGGATCACTTTA
>NW_006174939.1:0-303 GCF_000334495.1 Tupaia belangeri chinensis | reverse complement strand
TTCTTTGATCCTTGATTGTCTACTGTAGGGAGTTATTAATTTATTACTATGATCAGTGGCATGCAGAGGCCTTCCTGCCATCCTTACACAATGACATGATAAATATCAAATTTGCTGATGCTGTCTGCTAGAGTACTAGTCAACCAATATGATAAAATTCCAAAATCATCTCTAAGTAGCTGAAATAAAATGTCTTAGCCTTGAAATATTTTAGAGAAGGCTTCAAATGAACTCTTTTGACAAGTTATTTCAAGTGACTTACATGTTTATCATTTTACTGACTGGTGTTTTTGTATTGACTGG
>NW_006174938.1:0-303 GCF_000334495.1 Tupaia belangeri chinensis | reverse complement strand
CGCGCTTTCCAGGCGGCCACGGAGGAGACACAAACCTGAGTCCACCCCGCGGGATCCAGGGCAGCCATCGCGCCCCCTGCTGGCCAGCCCCACGCGCGGATTTCAGAGGTTATAGGACCGGGAAGGGCGTGTGCACGCGCAGTCCAGGACTAACTGGCCTCTTCACTTTACCCAAACCTTCCCCGTTCCCGTCCCCCACCGCCACCTCCACCCCAGCCAGACACAGAAATCTCTCCTCCCACGTCTCTGACCGCCCGCCCCGTCAGCCCCGGCCCCGGCTGTCACTCCCGTCCCTGTCCCCGC
>NW_006174937.1:0-303 GCF_000334495.1 Tupaia belangeri chinensis | reverse complement strand
TTAAAAATCCCGTTCCTGATCCTTGAAATATTATGCTTTGGGTGACAATTTGTAACAGAACACAACTCCATCATTATAAAATCACCTTTGAACACATTTGGGCAAGACAGATCCTACAGTTGTTAGATGAGAACAAAACCAAAATAGCAGGATATCCCCTGCGTTTCTCGTTCCCTCAGTTTCCCAGGAGCTGCCATTCTCTCTAAAGAGATGACACTACCTCGTCTCTGCCTCCTTGAGCCACCACAACCACAGCTACAATCCTAGAACTCTGCCCTCCCCAAAATGATCAAGAGTGACAAC
>NW_006174936.1:0-303 GCF_000334495.1 Tupaia belangeri chinensis | reverse complement strand
AGGGGGGAGGGATTGCTCTGAACAGATATTGTTAAACAAAGACATACACATGGCTAAAAAGCATATAAGAAATGTCCAGCCTCTCTTGTCATAAAGGAAATGCAGATAAAAACCAATGATATATCACCTAACCCCAGCCAGAGTGGCTATGATTAAAACAAAAAGTAGCAAGCACTGATTAGGTTGTAGAAAGAAGGGAACTCTTGTACTATTGGTAAGAATGTAAAATAGTATAGTCACTATGGGAAACAGTATGGGGGTTCCTCAGAAATCTAAAACTAGAACTACCATATGACCCAGTAA
>NW_006174935.1:0-303 GCF_000334495.1 Tupaia belangeri chinensis | reverse complement strand
CCAGGAGAACGTGAGGCGCTGTCCCCCTCCGCAGGACCCCGGCAGGCTGCAGCGCAGGCTCGTGGGCTGGCCGGACTCCAGAGACTCCGGGACGTGGATGGTGGGTTTCTCTGTCAGGGCTGAGAGGGACAGAGGGAGATGCCGGGCCAGGGGACGGGGACCCACCGCACGACCCCGAGAGGACAACGCCCTGAGCTGGCCCCAGGTGGGGTCTCTCCCACCGCCCCAGGACCAGGAGCAGGAGTGGAACGCCCAACATCCTGTCCCCTCCACGCGGGCTTCTCCACACCCAGGTCCTCTCCC
>NW_006174934.1:0-303 GCF_000334495.1 Tupaia belangeri chinensis | reverse complement strand
TTAATTAAAAGCTCCTGTATGTAAGGAAAATGTTCCACATCAGTTATTTTCTAGAACTTACCCAGGCATTAAAAGGAAGTTTATCAGAGATCCAAAGAATAGCAAATCCTCTGCAAAGCCCCTAGAACCATGTAGGCAAAACAACATTGCTTATTCTATGTCTTTTTATCTTGGTCTTTAATAAAGGACGACAATCAAATTAAGAGTTTGGGGAATAAAGTTGAAAACCTGCTTAAACTGATAACTTTAAAAATGTGTGCACAATGTAAAGGCAAGTCAAAATCTCAGCTTCTGCTTATGTTA
>NW_006174933.1:0-303 GCF_000334495.1 Tupaia belangeri chinensis | reverse complement strand
CCCCCTGAGGATGGAAACATTCAATGAGAAGTAAGCAGTCTGGGGAGAGTACTGAGAAGAAAGTAAAGCTCAGGGGGATTAGTGAGAAGAGCAACCTAAATACTCAGGAATACAGAAACTCTTTAGTTATCTAGCCCAGGGTTTTTAAGACATGCTTTCAATAATATACTTTCTTAAGCATGACGTGTGTTGCTGCGTCTATTGGCACTGCTCTAATCTAAATGGCAAGTGGTAAATGGAATACTTGAACTTTAAATAATTCCTTCTGTTTTATATTCTGAGAATGAGTTTTCAGTCACTCCC
>NW_006174932.1:0-303 GCF_000334495.1 Tupaia belangeri chinensis | reverse complement strand
TTTTTTTTTTCATGGAATGTACAAAACTTGACTATTTAACTCCCATTATTAAAGTTAAACTTCATTTAAAAAATTTATAAAGTTTTTAACTTTAACTTATTTTTAAGATTTATTTTTCTTTTTCCCCGTTGTATTGGGAGTGGTTACATTGAAATTTTCGACTTAGTCCATGTATTGCAAAAAGATGTCACAGGAGTGAGAAGGTTGTAACCGAGGACACAGTATTTGCTGACCACAGGAACCCCCTCGTGTTCATTTGAAGCATTTCATGGACTTGGAATCTGTTGATTACATTAGTTGTAG
>NW_006174931.1:0-303 GCF_000334495.1 Tupaia belangeri chinensis | reverse complement strand
ACCTTTCCCATGTGGGTCCTATTGCATTACCCCTGCACCACTACCTAACCCTTGATGTCTTTTGCTCAATAATAATTTAAATTTTTTGGCCTTTTGGAGCCACGATTTCTCTGTCCACTCAAGCCTGCCCTTACCTCTCAGGAGAATACTTTCACTTCTGATTTATTACCTACGTTTTCCTTTCACTATTGGCATGTGCTGTTCAATTCTTTGTCTAAAACACCGAGCACCGAGATATTATCACAGAAGCCATTCCACAACGTATATTGGGGCGAGCCAATCAGGAGGCTACTCCAATCCCAT
>NW_006174930.1:0-303 GCF_000334495.1 Tupaia belangeri chinensis | reverse complement strand
GGTGGAGCACAAAAATTCGGACTATGACAATAAGGAAGAAAAGGTGAGTGAACACTGGGTGAGCAGAGAGCAGATCTGCTCGGTCACCTTCTCTGGATATGGCTACTTGTCACTTCCCCAGCTCTTGATCTTCCTTGGGGGACTAAAAACCCACCAGTCCCAACAGCATGGTCTGCGTGTTCCGTCCTAAACAGGAGGCCAAGGACATCAAAAAGAGAGGTGAGTGTAGACCACGGTGCTGTCCCCTGGCCAGGAGCTCCAGGACTCGCAAAGCAAGAGCAGCCACAGATCACACTGGGCCCA
>NW_006174929.1:0-303 GCF_000334495.1 Tupaia belangeri chinensis | reverse complement strand
GAAATTTCTAATTAAATAGAACACCCAAATATATCAAAATTGCTTAATAAATTACCTATATGCAAATATAGGTTGAATTACCACACAAGCATTGAACATATAAAAAGCTATATTTTAAAAATATATGATTGCTGTATAACATCAATATTTATTAAATACTTGGGAATAAATCTAAGAGAGCTCAAAGACCTCAATGGTGAGCTCTAGAAAATACTAGGACACAAATATATGGACTGAGATGTAGCATGTTCCTAGGTTACAAAATACAATTTGGTAAAAAGTTCTATTTTATCTAAACTGATT
>NW_006174928.1:0-303 GCF_000334495.1 Tupaia belangeri chinensis | reverse complement strand
ATAGCAAAAATCTCTTTAAAAAATAAAAAAGGAGACACCGGTGTGATTACTGGTGTTGGGTTTTATTTGTTTCTTGTTCCCCCCTGTGGAAGAGAGATGATGAGAGGGAGCACCTCCATTCCTACTCCTCCCTGTTCTTGACCCCAAGGGTCTCTCCTACCTGGTATCCAGCCCCCGCCACCGTCCTACATAACCTCGGTGTCCATGTGGTGGTCAACAGCCTGGCTTCTCGTTTCCTTCACCTCACCCTTATGCTTCTTCACCTTGGCGCTGTGTACTTCACCATGGCCACACTTGGGGGTT
>NW_006174927.1:0-303 GCF_000334495.1 Tupaia belangeri chinensis | reverse complement strand
TCAGCATGGAAAGTCCATGGCTGAGTAAATGGGGAGGGAAAGTAAGGGAGTCAATGGGGAGAGAGGGAAGAGGCCATGCTTTCCATGGGAACCAAGACTTGCTTCAAATGCAGAAGGAAGACAATGGCCTTCTAATAGATATGGATGACCAAGGGACTCTACCATCTCCTTTCTCATGCGGGTTCTTTTCCTACAGTATTAGCCAACCAGTTATGCTGAAAATAATGACCTCGAAGAAAAGGATGTATTAGGAACCCATCATTATTATTATTATTCCTTTTTTTTTGAGAGAGAGATTTTTGC
>NW_006174926.1:0-303 GCF_000334495.1 Tupaia belangeri chinensis | reverse complement strand
ATCTAATGCTAGGTATGGACAGCAGAATTTTTTAAACTCCCAAGTGATTGTAAAGTGTAGTTAAGACTTGGGTGGGGAGAAGATGGCACCTCAGCCTTGTGAAAAATGTGGTTGCTTCCTCCTGAGATTTCCCCACATGTGTGACATTATCATATTAATATGAGTGTCACTTTAGGAACAAGTCGGAGAGAGAAAGCCTTTTGTTGAATACTTGATTTCATTTCTAGGAGAGCACACAATGGCTGTGTATTCTGTGCTACTGCCTCTCCTTGCCACACCTCAGGATCACTCCCTGGTTGACCT
>NW_006174925.1:0-303 GCF_000334495.1 Tupaia belangeri chinensis | reverse complement strand
TGGACGACGCAATAGTTTTAGATTTAATTCTGGCTCAGCCACTTACTAGAGTATTACCTTGAGGCATTCGTGCATCTAGTTCTCTTGCCTGCATAACAGAACTGTCTAAGGATCTCTTCCCTGCATCATTCTGTGGATTAGACCTGATAACACGTGCAAATGCCTTCCTGAGGGATGACAGGACCTGCTGTTTTAGGGGCTTCAAGTTCTTTGTCAATCTGGGAACAGTTCAGGGAGAGAAACTAGAGCAGTTATTTGAACAAAACCAACGTGATGAAGAATGGTGAACTGGGAATACCGAGG
>NW_006174924.1:0-303 GCF_000334495.1 Tupaia belangeri chinensis | reverse complement strand
TATATATATGACCATATAGTATAATTACAGTTAAAACAATAGAAAAAGATTACAGTGACCTTGCAGTCAGTGCCTCCAAGTAGAATGGCAGGGAATCATTCTTATATTTAATTTTGCAGACCCATGTCCAGGTTTTTAAAATATTTTACTTCAGGGGAAAATCCTATCAGAACAAGATAGAGCACTATGAGGGAAGCTCTCTTTCCTACAGTTGAAGTGATTTGGAAATTAATTATATTATAAAATGACGGACTACCTGTACTTCTGCTTACCTAGAGGACAAGGGTTGCTTTGAGGACCACG
>NW_006174923.1:0-303 GCF_000334495.1 Tupaia belangeri chinensis | reverse complement strand
GGCTTGCTTCACTTAGCATTAAGTCTCCCATGTTTGTCGACTTTGTATCATTGATTTTTATGACTGAAAGGTATTTCATAGAATATATCTATATCTCACAATTGTTTCAATCCTTTTGTCTGTTTCTGGACATTTGGATTGATTCTGTTTTCTAGCAATTATAAATAATGCTGTAAACTTGGATGCAGTAAACATGTTTTTCTAACTGAAGATTTTCCTAACCTCAGGCTGAATATCTAAGAGTGGAATTACTGTATTGTATGGTAGCTCTATTTGTAGATTTCCTAGGAATCTTCAAATTGT
>NW_006174922.1:0-303 GCF_000334495.1 Tupaia belangeri chinensis | reverse complement strand
GCTGCCAGGTCCAAGACTCGAACCACGGTCATCCTTGTGGGAGTCCAGATACAGACCCATTAAGCCATCTGCTGGTCTGAGCATGTATATTTTTTACTCATTCTTTGAGAGCTATAAACTGTTTATCTTTTTTTCTCCATAAATGTACATTTATTAAAGTTGCTTTTAGGTACATAAGAATTTTGGAGGAGCTGTTGTAAATGATGCTACTTTTGTTTTAGCATTTCTGATATATCTTGAAGCTCTTGATCTTTTTTATTTTATGATTGTGAATTCATGCACAAGAAAGAGAGAACACGCATG
>NW_006174921.1:0-303 GCF_000334495.1 Tupaia belangeri chinensis | reverse complement strand
ACAGGCAGATGCTGAGCAGCTATTTTCTCAGTTCTCTAGAGGACGGTATGTAATGTTTATGTAATGTGTACTATCTGTATGGACTGTATGTAATGTGTACTATCTCGCTGCAGAGGAGAGAAGTTGATTCCTTACATACAATGGATGCCGTGGGCACTGGAGTTCAATTCCCTGCAGTCTAATCCATCCTATCATCTGGTTCCTTTCCTCATAGCACTCATCACTCCCTGTGATTATCTGACTTATCATTTGCTTATTTATTTATTGTTACTCGAGACTGAGCTTCACTGGGGGCTTGGAGCT
>NW_006174920.1:0-303 GCF_000334495.1 Tupaia belangeri chinensis | reverse complement strand
CGTGGAGGTGTGCCCCGTGTGTGCTGGCCGAGAGCGTGTGAGAGCACCGTACACGTGGGGACCAGGCCTGGCACGGAGCGCACCTGCGCTGGCAGTGCTGCGGCTGCACGCCGACCCAGCCTGGGGCCAGGGCCAGCAGGGCCAGGGGACAGACTGGTGCCACACGGTGTTCTGTGGACAGCCACGGCGGCAGCTCGGGCTCGGGAGGACGTGGGCAGTGTAAGGCCCTAGGCCTGCTCCTGCCTGCAGATGGCCCGTCATCGGTGGCACGCGCCTCCTCCCGGGCAGCATGGGACACGGGTT
>NW_006174919.1:0-303 GCF_000334495.1 Tupaia belangeri chinensis | reverse complement strand
TAGAACCAAAAGATAATTAGTGTAGCTAGTATACCAAAAATATTTAATTCTGTATGATCACTGACTTGGGTTCTCGTCCCCTAAATTCTAGGTTTCACCATGTCACATAAAACAATATCAAGACCCTACAAACTGTGACCAGTACTACAGTTCTTTCTATATTTTTGAAGGATATTTACTCCTGAAAAATAAACACAATCCTTTTGCTTACTGACATTGCCAAAGATTGCCATAACCACTGTGAGGCATGACCCCTGTCTGGTATGGGGATTACAAATGGCAGATACAAGGAAAAAAAAAAAA
>NW_006174918.1:0-303 GCF_000334495.1 Tupaia belangeri chinensis | reverse complement strand
GTACTGGAAGTCTGGCAAGGAGGAGAGTGCTGGGTCTGACCATTAATCTGCATCAGGTGGGGCAGGATCGGTGAGCGTGTGTAGGAGACACCAATGCTGTGGGCTTTCTCACGAAACTTCCAAGGCCAAAGCCAGAGCTTTTGACTTTCTCTATTGGAAATGTAAGTCAAAAATAACTATTCAAATAAGCGAAGATGGTTCAAAGTAGTCTGATAACAAAATAAAAGTGCTTTTGGTGGGTTGGTGGCATGATGGTTAAGGTGTCTGGATCCACATGACCACTTTTGTGATTCAAGTCCCAGA
>NW_006174917.1:0-303 GCF_000334495.1 Tupaia belangeri chinensis | reverse complement strand
TAACTTCTTTAAGGCAAATGCCAGCAGTACCCATCCTGCCTGACCAAGATCTGTTCAATCCCATATTATTACATTGTATGGCCTTGACATGTATTTTGTGTATTTTGCTTATGATAGAGGGCCATTTGCCAGTTAATCCCAAGGAAGTGAGCTTTGCAATCCAATCATAAAGTGATGAACTCATGTGTAAGTTCAGTGAGCTGATAACTCTTACCCTCTTTAAGATGAATGTATTACTGAGTGTGTGTGTAAAACAAACTAAATCCATTGATCATACTCTGGATGTTGGATGATGGCATAGTG
>NW_006174916.1:0-303 GCF_000334495.1 Tupaia belangeri chinensis | reverse complement strand
TGGCAACTGTGGGATGACACATGTCTCTCAAAAATCCCACAGCCCAAAGGGTTTTGGGAAAAGGGACCCTTATAAAGGTAAACCCCACACTTGGGTTGACCTGGTGGGAGCAGTGAGGACGGGAGGGAGTGACCTTGAGCAAGTGTTTGTACAGAAGCAAAACTAAGCAATGTCATCTGGGGCATCTTAAGGTTGGGGACTTTCCAGTCTTTACACTAACACAATGGAACCTTGATGGATTTAACTGCTTGGGGGGAAAAATTGAATTTTAATGGACTCAGCTTTCTCAGGGAAAAGAGGTCA
>NW_006174915.1:0-303 GCF_000334495.1 Tupaia belangeri chinensis | reverse complement strand
AAAATAAACTTAAAAAATAAAAAAAATATTCAGCAATATACTGACAAATAGTGTTTGTGACTATTTAAACATGCAATTTGAAAATGAGGTATATCATGTCATGCCCATCCCAGCCTATTATTCTTACAGGAAAAAATAAGAAGAACCCAGTCTGTACTCCAGTACATCTGCCATTGCCAAATATCATTCAAAGTCATATGGTCTCAATTTTCTGAAGACCATCTCAGTAAAACTTTGGCCAGTACCCAGTGAATTTGGATTTCATTTTATAGCAAAGTTAGCAAACTGAAAAAAAAAAAAAAA
>NW_006174914.1:0-303 GCF_000334495.1 Tupaia belangeri chinensis | reverse complement strand
GAGAGAGAAAAAAAGTGAGAAAGCTAGCCACTTAGTCTGAGACTTGAACCACTGACACCCCTGTCTAGCACCATGCTACCTAGGGGCCCTCCTTTGATTCTTTAATCATATTTACTATTTTAATTCTAAACTCTACCAGTAGCTTATCATCATTATTAGAGAAATTGATTAAACTTTCAAAAGTAAAATTTTTATTCAGAGGCTTAAATCAACTTCATTTAGTTTTTACTTATTTGTTTTTTAGAGAGAATTTTGCTATAGAGAGTGCCTGCTTGCTGGAAAGACAGAGACAGAGGGACAGAA
>NW_006174913.1:0-303 GCF_000334495.1 Tupaia belangeri chinensis | reverse complement strand
ATCATTATTTTTTCTTCTAAATTTAGGTGTTTCTGAAAAGAAATGCTCAGTCATTCTTACATTCACTCCTCTATACACAATGCTGGATTTTGTTTATTTGCTTCCTGAATGATATTTTTACCACTGACTTTTAGCAATTTGATCTCAGTGTGTTGTCTTAGTGTGTGTTTTCTTTTTATTTTATCCTGCCTGGAATTTATTGAGGATTTTATATTTGTGAATTTATAGTTCCCATCCAATTTGGAAACATCTTTAGCCATTAATTACTCAAACCTTTTTTTATGCCTTTCTCTCTCTCTCTCT
>NW_006174912.1:0-303 GCF_000334495.1 Tupaia belangeri chinensis | reverse complement strand
AGTACATCTTTTAACCTGTTACATAATTTACTTTTGCATTTTTTTTTGCATTTTTTTGTTCAGTGTTTGTCTAACTAGGATGAATTTTTTTTTTGTTTCATGTTTGTCTAACTAGGATGAATATTCATAAGTGAAAAGATTTTTAATCTGTTTTGCTCTCTGATGTAGCCCAAACACCTAGAACAATGCCTAGCACGTATCAGGTGTTCTTATTTATTGAACAAATGAGTGAATGAACTATTATTTTTGTTGTAACATGGTAAGGCAAATGGAATGAAAGAAACCTCAGGATGAAAGCCTAGG
>NW_006174911.1:0-303 GCF_000334495.1 Tupaia belangeri chinensis | reverse complement strand
TTTTTCATGTGCCTTTTGGCTATTTGTATGTTTTCCATAAAAATTCTGTATTCAGAGTGCCAATTTTTAAGTAGGATTATTGGGTTTTGGGGAGGAGAGATGAGCTGCTTGAGTTCCTTGTATTTTCTGATGATTAATTCCTTGTCATGAAACTCTATTCTGTTTTTCTTTAAATGATAGAGGAGAAACTCAGGGCCCAAATGGTTAAAGTATCCAAGGTTCAGAATAAGCAATAAACACAGACTTCTAAGAACTATAAACAACCTGGTAAGAGGAAAAAATGACATTACAAAAAAAAAAAAA
>NW_006174910.1:0-303 GCF_000334495.1 Tupaia belangeri chinensis | reverse complement strand
TATAGCAAAAATCTCTCAAAAAGAAAATAAAAACATATACAGATGGCCAATGAATGTATGAAAAGATGCTTAGTCCTCAGGTAAATACATGTAAAAAACAAAATGAGATAGCATTTTACACCCAGTAAGTTGGCTGGAATCAACAAGGCTGATAATAACAAGTGTTGAGGAGATTGTGAAGAAATGGGAACCCCTTTACATTGCTGATGGGAATATAAAATGGTACGGCCACTTACAAACCAGTCTGGCAGGGGACCAGCAGATAGTATAATGGATACATTGCTGAA
Organism: Tupaia belangeri chinensis; assembly: GCF_000334495.1. Classification (NCBI taxonomy): domain Eukaryota; kingdom Metazoa; phylum Chordata; class Mammalia; order Scandentia; family Tupaiidae; genus Tupaia; species Tupaia belangeri. The sequence continues at coordinate 16 of NW_006174910.1, read as the reverse complement.
CTCCCATTTGGCTGAC
>NW_006174909.1:0-303 GCF_000334495.1 Tupaia belangeri chinensis | reverse complement strand
CTACCTCAAAAAAAATAGTTGAAGGAATATGAAAAGTTTACAATGCAATGTAATATTCATTGCTGAAGCTGATGAATATGTTTATACTCTTAATTGTTCATCTCACACTCTGTCAATGTTTTAAGAAACCATACTGTATCCCACAAAGATGTGCAAATATTATGGGTAAATCAGAAATTTTAATTAAAAATGGAGAACAATACAGAGAATATGAAAAAATGATACTGTGTGAAGACTAACTGGCTATGGTATTTCTTTTGATTAAAAAAGATGGCATTAGGGAACCAGCAGTTAGCGTAATGG
>NW_006174908.1:0-303 GCF_000334495.1 Tupaia belangeri chinensis | reverse complement strand
CAGAGGGCAGGTGCACATGCAGGTACACGCACACATGCATGAGAGCAGAACTACTGACTTTGGGTATCCCACGTATGTGGTGTCCTCATGAGCAGATAAGTCACGAAGACGACGCGCTGGCATAGGGTTGAACTCACAAAGTGAGATGTTCGGTTTTCAAAAAATCGTTTGAGGATAGAGATAGGTCACTCTCTTTCATTTTAAATGAGGTTTGTTTCATTTTATTGATTGATTGATTGATTTGAGAAAGATTTTTGCTATAGGGAACGCGCATTCGCCAGAGAGACAGAGACAGACAGAGAG
>NW_006174907.1:0-303 GCF_000334495.1 Tupaia belangeri chinensis | reverse complement strand
ATTCACATGTAATATAAAATAATATACAATTATATATAAACTGATTATATTTAATATAACTATGAACTTCATATTCTTAATTTATATAAATACAAATTATATAGCAAAATGTCTAATATGTAACCAGTATTTTATTAACCTTTATTGTTACTGTCATGCTCATCATTATTTTTACTATTAAAACAATTTTTATTATAGTGTTCTTTTTCTCATGTATCCTTCGTAACACACTGACTTTTGGCAATCCAGAAAGAGGTATCAGAAAGAACCTGGGTAAATTCTATATGACTTCCCATTATTAAA
>NW_006174906.1:0-303 GCF_000334495.1 Tupaia belangeri chinensis | reverse complement strand
CTCTCTGGTAAGTGCACATATTCTCTGGCATTAAAAAGAAGAACTCAGATGTGCAAGAAAGAATAAAGGGAATCAAAAAGATCAGTTGGTGTGTAAATGTAATGGAGCAAGTCATTTTTCTTTCTGCTAAAATGAATAAAAGGCATATGTTTGTTTGAAATAGAAACATCACTGCAAAGTCAATTAAGACAATGTCTCTAACACACAACAGGCTATGACAAGAGGTAATCAAACACTTAACGATTAGACATGGCCAAGGGAAAGTTTACATTCACAAACGATATCATTATCTATTTAGAAAAT
>NW_006174905.1:0-303 GCF_000334495.1 Tupaia belangeri chinensis | reverse complement strand
TCACTTCCTTTTATGTGCCGTCTGCATGCGTGTCTGTATGTAAAAATACAAATTACATATGTAACTCTGCATGCATATCGTTTGTATTATATATCATACAATATATATGATATACATTGATTCAGACCAAACGCCAAATCAGTAATCCTTATTGTTTTTGTCACTTTTTACGTTTGTAAACTGGGTTTAAATGGTCTGCAGATGTTTCAGGAAAACGCTGGGACAGGGATCTCAGATTTGATTCGAAAGACCAGAAGTCAAATTCCTGTTGCCTATTGGGTTGTCTGGAAAGTCATGAGGCAT
>NW_006174904.1:0-303 GCF_000334495.1 Tupaia belangeri chinensis | reverse complement strand
ACAGTGTTGTAAGCACAGACAACAATCACATGGAGTGACTTCTCACATTTCCTTGTCTATGGTCACACTGTCAATACCAGAACACCCACAGGCAAATAAACTCATGATGTTGGAGTCAATCTAGGCTCTTGTGATCAGCCAGGGGTATCTTCTCAATCTCAGCTATTGCCTTAACATATGCACAGAATTTCTTCTGTTGCTATAAATTTCTCTACTTCATGGTCTTGTTACATTTTTTAACTTAATCATTGTACATCTGCACTGATTACACCATAGTTTCTTTCCAGTTTGCATGTTTTTTTT
>NW_006174903.1:0-303 GCF_000334495.1 Tupaia belangeri chinensis | reverse complement strand
GTTCCTCACCTGAAAAGGCTCCTGTCAGCGCGTTGGCTCTCTGGTACCTGCAGTTTTGCTGTGGGTTGGAGTGGAAGGGATTCTTGCAGAGGACTTGAAAAAGAGGAACATCCTTCCTCCTCCCAGGCAGCACTGACCTGTCCTCTCCAGGCCATACCCGATGCCCGTGGGGAGCAGGCTGACTGAGTCCCCAGCGGGGTGAGCAGGCTCCCCAGGGTGGTTCGAGCTGTGAGCTATTCCTGATGGCCCAGTGTGCCTCTGCCTTAAAATTTCATTATGAGAAAGTCATTCTTCTGGGACCAG
>NW_006174902.1:0-303 GCF_000334495.1 Tupaia belangeri chinensis | reverse complement strand
TCCTCTGCCTGCCATCTGCATAGTAATGGCACTTGTAAAACATTATGTAAATTACGCACAGTTGGCGAATACATTATGGAATCAGATGTCCTTTGGGGTGATTACAGGGCACAGCTCTGTCCGCGGTGGGATGGTGGAACGCTAAGCACTTCCATAGAACCGAACAGAGCCCAACCAGGGTGTGTTCCACCGGAGTCACCAATGGCCTTCCGCTGTGACTCTGTTTTGTTAGATGAAGTACTTCGGGGGTGAAATTAGTCACAGAATATTAGGGATTAGGGACCAGCAGATGGCATAATGGTT
>NW_006174901.1:0-303 GCF_000334495.1 Tupaia belangeri chinensis | reverse complement strand
TTCACTCCTGGATCATGGTTGGACACATGTGAGGCAGTACTGTCATGTGGTAAGCCTAGATGGAAATAGATACTTAAGTAAGCTAAAAGCAAAAACCAGATAAAGACATGTTTCTGAGACTCAAGTTCCTACATGCTTCACATGTCTTGACTATTACTAATTGTATTATTACTAATTGTAAAGTAGACAAAACTGAGGTATTGAGGTTATTGTTTATATTTATTAGGTTTGATTTTTCCTTCATGACTCTCCATGTGCTTATCAAATCTCCCTACTGGGGGGAACCAGCAGTTAGCATAATGG
>NW_006174900.1:0-303 GCF_000334495.1 Tupaia belangeri chinensis | reverse complement strand
ATCTGCTGTTAATGTTTTTAAACAGAGTCTCGCTATTTTGCCCAGACCAGCCTTAAGCTCACTACCCTCCTCTGCACTGCTAAGTTGACAGCCATACACCACCATAGCCAGCCTCTAGGCTGGACCAGAAATTGAACCCAAATTTAAAGTTTAAAATTTATAAAACGTAATGATATTTTTAGAGAAAATGTTTAAAACAAGGAAATACAGAGAACATTATTATCGTAATATTAGTGACCATTTCCACAAGTTCCAGCTTATAATCTTTAGCAGTTATGCAATTAACTCATTTGAAACTTACAA
>NW_006174899.1:0-303 GCF_000334495.1 Tupaia belangeri chinensis | reverse complement strand
CCATACTATTTCTAAGCAAATTTATATAACATATTGTTCTATCCTTAAAGTTTTTAGTATGTAACTCTCACCACAGCTTTTTATTAGAATAGCTAGGTGGGAGAGGAAATGAAGCCATTTAAATGTCTCTTACTATGTTTATTAAAGTTTGAAAAGAATGAGAAAGAAGAGAAACAGATATTGACAATTCTTGTTGAAGAATTGCACATAGATGGTTGCTTTAATCTGAAGCTAAATTGACACTGGATTATCCTCAAACACCTTTGCTCATTACCCTCTGGATGTTGATATGAAGGATTTGCA
>NW_006174898.1:0-303 GCF_000334495.1 Tupaia belangeri chinensis | reverse complement strand
CCTAGACCGAGTTTTTCCCTCTCCCCCTCTGTCCCTCTCTCTAGGGAGTCAGTGTGCCCTCTGTAATTAAGAGAGCAGGTGGGTGAGAGGCCACCATGTGGGGGCATGCTCTGTAGGGATGGAGGCCCTGAGAGAGAAGGTGCTGTCTCACACCCAGGTCAACGTGGAACATGGACAGTGAACAAAGCCGCAGGTCCTCCGAGGACACGAGTCCATCTCCCCCTCCTGCCTCTGCTAAGCGTTTGCAGAACCTTGAAATGGCTTGTGGCCTTTGATGGCTTGGGATGAGGCGGTGGGTGGGAC
>NW_006174897.1:0-303 GCF_000334495.1 Tupaia belangeri chinensis | reverse complement strand
CACGCACACATGCTTCTAGTGTGATTTTCAAGCTACAAGGTCTGGTACTAAAACCACAGTTGCCCAGGTGGGAGTCCAGAGGCTTAACCACTACACCACTGGTGGCCCCAAATTTCTACATTTTTCGTGTATAACATTATTTTCAAAAATTTTAGTGCTGGATCAGGTGGAAATGTGGTCAATAAGATGGTGAATAACACAAGGTCATCTTCGCAGTTCAAGTTCCAAACCCAGTGACTTAAAAACTCTCTGGGAGCACATACACCTTATAATAAAAATCTTAAAAAATAAAAAATAAAACAC
>NW_006174896.1:0-303 GCF_000334495.1 Tupaia belangeri chinensis | reverse complement strand
GCAGCGAGGGTGCGGGTCTCAGGGCGGTGAGTGCAGAGCACTTGAACTGGAGATGCCAGAGGAGAGGCAGAAGGCCTGTGATGTGCCCCGGCCTGGGGCGGCCCCGAGCTGTGCTGGCCCAGGCAGCACGCAGCAGCCCCAGAGAGCATGTTGGGAAAGCCCAGGACATGGCAGCTCGGACAGGGGCTTGCTGAGCTGGCAGGGCAAAGCCCCAGGTCACCAGCCTCTCGCAGAGCAGCCCTGTGCTCGCTTTGCTGCAGGGCACCCTTCAGGAGCAGCCGAGGGCCGGTGTCTCCGCACCAG
>NW_006174895.1:0-303 GCF_000334495.1 Tupaia belangeri chinensis | reverse complement strand
AAAAAGAAAGGTAGCTTCCATATAACAAATGATTCACTGTGATATAGTTTATTTTTTCTTCAAAAAACGAAAGTCCTTCCTAGCAACAAAATCCTAAAGTTCTTAAAGTGTCAGTAGTTTTAGAAGCTACTGGAAAGAGGCACAATAAAATCCTAAGGTCAAGGTGGTCAGACATCCCTGGCCACCATCAAATGCCAGCTCCATTACCAAAGACTGGTTTCTTCACCATTTCCAATCTGGTCTATGAACTTCCACCAATGGCCACGCATTGGCATGAGCCTAACTGGTTCAGCGTGCATTAAT
>NW_006174894.1:0-303 GCF_000334495.1 Tupaia belangeri chinensis | reverse complement strand
ACATGTACCCTACAGCAAAAATCTCTCTCAAGAAAAAAGATTCATGATAGAGCATGTTGGTGTATGTAAGAGGAAAAGAAGGAAACACCCTCCACAGGACTTAGTTGTACTGTAGTTCCTTTCCTGTAGGATTCTGGCATATGCCCAGCATGTTATTAGATCATCTATGCCAGGAACTCAAACTGGTTGGCACGTGACTTCCAGACCCACAGTCTGGTATCTACTGACTGCACCACAGAGACAGCCAGCAAACTGATTTTGAATTACAGTTACTTAATGGTATCCTTTGTGTGTGTGTGTGTG
>NW_006174893.1:0-303 GCF_000334495.1 Tupaia belangeri chinensis | reverse complement strand
CTGGTCCCAAGGTTAATGCATCTTAATACTCAAATACTGTGACTCTGAATTCTCACTTGTCCAACTTGGGGTGAGATTCACAGGGTATTCTAGTTTTGCGGGTAAGTCTGGAGCAAGGAACCCTCCCTTATCCCTTAGTCTCTGTAAAGCCATGGGACATAGTAGAAAGGATATTGCCTTTGCATTCATGTCTGAGGATGGATTTGGGATCATCAAAGTGGGGTACATTACTTAACCTTCCTGAATCTCAGTTCTTTCATCTGTAAAATGGGGACAGTAATTGTGACGGGGCTCTTGTGAGGA
>NW_006174892.1:0-303 GCF_000334495.1 Tupaia belangeri chinensis | reverse complement strand
CCAAGTAATGGCAAAGCACACAAAAATTAATTTGGTTATGTAAGAAATGATATCTAGCATCATAAAAATTGCTTTCATAAGATTTAGGATATATTTAATCTAATTTTTATTAACCATAATTTAAAGACAGAAGGATAAATTATCCCTTAGTTCATTGACATTTTTAAAAATCAAAGCAAGTTAATAAAATGAACGAACATATATGTCATTTAAAAGGTCATACTTTACTACGATAAATTAAAATATGATCAACACATTTCAAAATGTCTTGGCTAGAATTATAACTTAAAGAAATTCTCTGTT
>NW_006174891.1:0-303 GCF_000334495.1 Tupaia belangeri chinensis | reverse complement strand
ACATGGGCTTTTCATAACTTCTGTCAGTGTTGGAAGCCACTGAAATAGTCTACAAGAGTCATCAGCAGAACTGTTCAGAAGTGTCAAACTGGCACTTGTGGAACAGAGAGTGGGCTGGAGGATGAGGCAGAAGAAAGCCAGTGCAAGGTCCCAAGTAGGGCCTGGTATGTGTGCAGAAGGGTTAGGAGAGTCTGTCAAGCTGGGATCCATTAACAGCCCAGTCTCAACAGGGCTGTGGCTTTGTGATTCTTGGCTAATACTGTGTTGTTTCTATGCACTTTTGCATAGAAAACCAGAAAAATA
>NW_006174890.1:0-303 GCF_000334495.1 Tupaia belangeri chinensis | reverse complement strand
TTAGTATATGTGCTGCCGAAGCGAGCACATAAAATAGTCTTTTAAGAGGAACTTAGATAAATAGTACCCAAGGTAATCAATAGAGTATATAATTCTGTGACAGGCCTTATATGACCCACCCAAAAAGCAGCTGAAAAGTCATTAACCATACCTAGTCTTGCCAAAGAGATGACGAAAGTAGCTAGCAGTAGGGAACAGATTAAACTTCCCAACATGGCTGACAAATGACTGCATAATCTAACTCCTTACTTTCTCTTGCTATTCCTTTTTCTTTTTTTCAAGATTTTATTTTTTGGGACAATT
>NW_006174889.1:0-303 GCF_000334495.1 Tupaia belangeri chinensis | reverse complement strand
AGAAAACGACCTTCTAATGACCAGGGCAGGTTGGTTAAGGCTCGGGGCAGGTGGGAAGAGAGTGAGAAATGACGGGAGGGTGGCGTCAAGATGAGGGAGAGCGCAGGAAAGAGCGTTTTCTCAGTTTACTCGGGCTGCCGCAACACCTTCAGCTTACTGGCGGCAAGTCTCTCGGAAATCTCTAGTAGGATTTTGCTGTTGTCCAGCCTTGGGGAATAATGGCTCCCCAGACTGCACTGACAGAGCATGAGTTAATGGGATGTACCTCGTGCTGCGCTGGAGAGCTGGCTCTGAGTGGCCGAC
>NW_006174888.1:0-303 GCF_000334495.1 Tupaia belangeri chinensis | reverse complement strand
TTGTATAGGTCTATACATTCATCAAATAATTGTACACTTAGAATTTTGTGCATTTTATAATATGTAATTATACTTCAGTAGACTTGATTGAAGACATTTGCAAATTAAGATGGGTACTTTTTCCACCTGTTTTCTCTAACAATACCAACAATAACAATGATAAAGCTAGTGTTTATTGAGCACCTACTCTGTGTCAGATACTATAAATGCTTCAAAAATATTAAATAATTGAACCCTTTTGGGGCTAGCAGGTGGTAAGGCACTGGACCCCTCATGGCCAACTGTATGGTTTGAGTCCTGGAC
>NW_006174887.1:0-303 GCF_000334495.1 Tupaia belangeri chinensis | reverse complement strand
CTGAGCAAGGCCTTGGGTAGGATTAGGCATCTAGTGCACCTCCACTTGGGCTTAAATCACTTCTTCAGCTCATTCCAGTTTGACTTCCACCACCTGGACTCGGGATAGAAATGAAGGGTGGAGGTGATTAAGAGGGAAGGATGGAGAGGATAGTCTGTAGAAGGAAAAGGTTAGCAGAGAGAGATTAAAAGGGAGAAAGGGAAGCTAGTTTATATTACATACCACTGTCTAGGTGACAGCTACACACTGGCAGCCATGAGCTGATTTGGGCCCATTGCTGGGTTTAGTTTGGCTTTCATGATG
>NW_006174886.1:0-303 GCF_000334495.1 Tupaia belangeri chinensis | reverse complement strand
AGACAAAATCAACCAAGAAATGACTTTTTATAAAAAAGAAATACGAACATACTGCTGTGTACACTGTGCTTGTAACATTTGAGGAACAGCATTTCTCATGCAAAACAAAAACTCTCACAATTGATAGAAAACTACTGCCTTTTTTAAAGGCAGTGAGATGGTTAGAGACAATCCCCAACTCTGGTATTTGGCCTGTTCAACTATTATGGTTACAAAAGTATTTATTTTCTGAGGTCCTTTGTGTATTTATTTATTTATTTATTTAGACATTTGGAGTAGTGATGACAGTGAGCACTTCCTGCT
>NW_006174885.1:0-303 GCF_000334495.1 Tupaia belangeri chinensis | reverse complement strand
ACTCCCAGCCCCCACACTGCCTCTGCATAGAACTTGAGGCTACCGTGTCCCTCAGCATGGGGCTGCCTCTCCCAGAAACCACAGGCATCTGGACCTGAGTTAGACCTGAGCCTTCCAGCAAGGTGCCGTGTGTAGTGAACAGGGAGAAATGCCTTCCTCCCTCCTCCGAGGTCTCCTTTGTCTTTTCACAAGCTCCTGTGTTTGATTGGCTCGGGGAAGAGGCTGAGGAAAGCATGAAGCATGGGGAGTTTGTTCTCCCCAACCAGTGTTGTGAGGTGAGAGTGGGGGCAGCAGTTACTCCAC
>NW_006174884.1:0-303 GCF_000334495.1 Tupaia belangeri chinensis | reverse complement strand
ATCTGCTGGCATGAATATTTTGCTTTTCTATTGTCCTTTTTCATGTTTCATTGAGAATAATCATTATCTCTCTATTCTGAATCAAAATTTTGTGGCCACCATTGCAGATCCTCCTTTAAACTGTATTACCATCCATATCTCAGTATCTCCACTTCATTCAACACACAAATGAGAAAAGGCAGAGCATATCTAATTTATTTTTAAAATATTTTAAGACTTCAAAAACCCAAAGAAGATCTTTCTCTTTCCTCCTCTTCTTCTTCTCCTTCTTATTCTTCTCCTCCTTCTTCTCCTCCTCCTCCT
>NW_006174883.1:0-303 GCF_000334495.1 Tupaia belangeri chinensis | reverse complement strand
CTCTGCAATGCTGGAGGCCACATGGAAGAGAGGGATCCAGTTCTAGTTCAGCTGTGCGTGCCCACAGTCCTGGCCGGCTGGAAACGGCTGCTGTGGGGATTATGGCATGAGACCTTATTGATGGCCCTGACCTCTCTCTCTTATGAAAAAAATTAATACATTTTCTTTAAAAAATGATTTTTAAATAGAAAGAAGAACCCACAAAACTTGGAGGTAGACTGTAGGATGCATGGATTAAGGAGAAAAGAACAAGAGAATGATTCCTAAGCTTCCACCAGAGACCATCTTTTCCAGGAACCATTT
>NW_006174882.1:0-303 GCF_000334495.1 Tupaia belangeri chinensis | reverse complement strand
CACCCACCGCAGGCCAGGCTGAAGACCTGGGCAGCTCCTGGCCGCACCCACCGGGGAGGAAGGGGCTGCAGTGGACTGTGGTGGAGAAGGCACCCAGAAGGTGTGTAAGGGCCGGGAGCTGACTGACCTGGAGTCAGAGTGCTCCGTTGTGGAAGGGCTGTGTGGTGGACGTGCCACCCTGTGGGTTGGCCAGAGGATGGCAGACCCCAGGGCTGCAAGTTCCCTGGCCGGACAGGAAGGAGCCTTTGGCCTGCTGCTTCCTTTTCTTTTCCTTCCATTTCTGCCAGCCAAGCTTCCTCTTCC
>NW_006174881.1:0-303 GCF_000334495.1 Tupaia belangeri chinensis | reverse complement strand
TTTTTCAAGCCTCTGGGTTTGGGCCTTCAACCATGCTGTTGGCCACATAGGATCCATCTGTCTTAACCACTATACCACTAGCTGGCTCTAGGAATCTTCTTTATCTCCTTTGGTCTGTGGGGCTTCTGGAGTAGACTTTGGGGTCATCACCTCCTTTCAATGTTCTTGGAATGTTTTACTTATTATATAAACTTTTCACATGCCAGGTAAATGGCTGAAAATACCTTTATATGCTGTTTTGTTCAGTCCCTGAAAGGGATTCCTAGTTTGGCAATTTTTTCAAAAGAATTATTTTATTTAACT
>NW_006174880.1:0-302 GCF_000334495.1 Tupaia belangeri chinensis | reverse complement strand
AAAAGGGAAGAGAATGTACTTCAGGCTGGGGTGGGTGCAGTTGTCAGGGGCAGCAGGGGAGGTCCCTGGGGGTATGACACAGTTCTATGTGTTGAGTACTACAATGATCACTGATAACATGTGTAGTAAAATTACATTCAGCTGTGCACATAAGCATGTATGCACAAATGCATGTAGAAACTGGTGAAATCTAGAGCTGGCCCCGTGGCACCGTGCTAAAGGACTGCTCAAGAAGCAGCAGGATCCCACATGACAAAAATAATTAGAATCCCTGGACCAGTCAGCTTAAAACACACCAGGCA
>NW_006174879.1:0-302 GCF_000334495.1 Tupaia belangeri chinensis | reverse complement strand
TTTTGATACATGTGAAATTGCAACTGAAATTAATTTTGCAAATGTTTCCTAAATAAAGTGAATAAAGTTTTTATTTGGAAAAAGACAAAAAAAATCAAATTTGCTAATTAACAGATTTTGATAATAAAAAGACCACTGAATCAGTCATGAAAAAGATCAGAACTTTATGTTAGTTCCTCGTGCTTGTTGACGTAAATAGTGGAGAATGTGCCAATCTTCTTGGAGTTTAGAGTTTACAAAGGTCTTCATCTGCATCAACATAAAACATTGCTATTACCCTGAGATAGGTTTTTTTTTTTTTT
>NW_006174878.1:0-302 GCF_000334495.1 Tupaia belangeri chinensis | reverse complement strand
TTTTTTTTTTTTTGGTCAATTAGGCATACTTTTTTCACTTATTTTCCCCTGTTCACCTCCTTCCCTCCATTACTCACCCCTGTGTTACCCTTATCTTTACTATCTTAGTGTCTACAGTTGCCCTCCCTATTACTATACCTTCCAAACTTGTAGTTTCTGCCATAGAGCACAGATAATCTGCATATATTGAGTGAAAACATACAACGTCAGTCTTTCATTGTCTGCTTGCTTCACTTAGCATTAAGCCTTTTTCCATACTCATCTACTTTGTATCAAATGTCAGGGGTTCCTTGTTTTTTTTT
>NW_006174877.1:0-302 GCF_000334495.1 Tupaia belangeri chinensis | reverse complement strand
CCCACCATGCCACTTGCTGGCTCCAAATCATCCGTAATCTTGTTGGCCCTGGTCCAATATGTAACCGGACTCTGGCCACTTTCCAACACCTCCACTACTATGGCATTCTCTGCCCTCCTCTCTCACTGGGTAACCTCCCCGCCGCCTTCCCAAACCTGGCTGACACTCGCACCTCCCAGTCCTTCCTGCACAGAACCGAGCAATCCCTTTAAGGTGTGACTCGGACCCGAGCATGCCATGGGTAAAACCCACACTGAGGATGAAGTACGAGTTCCTCATTGAGGCCCTCGAGACTATGAACT
>NW_006174876.1:0-302 GCF_000334495.1 Tupaia belangeri chinensis | reverse complement strand
GCAAAAATCTCTCTAGAAGAAAATGACATTTTGTAGCCACAGATCCATGAGTTGATTCGGAGCGGACATACCAGTCTGCCAGCATTGTTTAGGAAAGATAATCAGATTTGGCTTTGCTGGAGCCCAAGGATGAAGGCGAGAAGGTTTGCTAGTCAAGGCTGGTACATGGCAGGATGTGCCTGCGTGACGAGCTCGCTCTGACACACCCGCAGACCTGGAGCCTCCTGGCGGCACTGCAGCTGTGCTGGTTGAAGGGCCAGAGACAAAGCGTGCGCTGTCAGCTCAGTTACGGGAGGACATTG
>NW_006174875.1:0-302 GCF_000334495.1 Tupaia belangeri chinensis | reverse complement strand
GCATGGTATTTATGCTGGAAAAAGCGATGTTATACATTATAAATACAAATAGGATTAATGTAAACTAAAGTGAAATAAAATAAAAAGAGAGAGACATCGGCCTGGCTGCTGGTTGTATAAAATGAAGAGACATGAACAGGGGGGCTCGTGGAGGGGGATCATGCCATGAAGATAGTCTTTGCAGAGACCGATGAAAGCATCACTGTGCTGGGAAGAAAAGCAAAAATTATACACCTAATCAAATCAATTTTTTCATTTGTCTGTGTTATTTTCTAGTTCTTTCCATGATAATTTATGTTTTT
>NW_006174874.1:0-302 GCF_000334495.1 Tupaia belangeri chinensis | reverse complement strand
GAGAAAGAGACTCTCCACACGGCCCAGTAAAACTGTGATCACCTTCCCCAGGATCCTGGGCATGCATGCAGCACTGGCACATTGTCAGGCTGGCGGGCTGGTTACTCACGCCGTGGTCAGCATGTGGCTTTGAGCTCCACCACCCACCACTTCACTGACTCTGCCTCAGAGGGTAGGCCCAATTGAACAAATTAAAACAAGAACTTAAAAGACTGCCTAAGGGCCAGCTGATTGTGTGGGGGTCAGGGCAGCTGGATCCCAGATGGCTGGCTGAGTAATTCGAGGCCTGGACCTGGTAGACT
>NW_006174873.1:0-302 GCF_000334495.1 Tupaia belangeri chinensis | reverse complement strand
TGAATAAACAACCAAACTTTGAGTCTGTGCATTAAGCTTTGACTGAAATATATACTTCAGGACTGAGTCCAAGGTCATTTCATTAAAATAGATTTCTCAGGAGGAAAGAAATGTCAGTTCACTGCCATCAAGAAAATATTGTGATATAAATTGTTGTTTGTATTTCCCCATGTGTCTTTAATTAATCAATTATAGTACGGAATATCTCTATGTAAAGTTCATACATCATACTAGGTTCATAAACATTTTGAAATTATTTCTATGTGGCCCAAAAGTAAAATTCAATGGTAGTTATTATTTCC
>NW_006174872.1:0-302 GCF_000334495.1 Tupaia belangeri chinensis | reverse complement strand
TATTCGACTATTCCACGTACAAAACACTGTGGCGGTATCACTGATGTGCTTGGGTGCGGTGACTACACTGTCCTCTCGGGGTACCATGGTCATGTGAATGGAACAGACCGAAAGGGTCCCATAATCAGGGCAGGTTGAAAGCCTAGCAAATCCCACATCACAGTGCTCAGGCTACCTTTGCCCTGTGTTTCTAAAGACAAAGATGAGACAGTCCAATTGGAAAAATGGTGGTAGTATTTCTCTTTTCTGTTTCTTTTCTTTTTAAGATACGATTATCTGGGGCCAGCAGGTGGTGTGGTGGT
>NW_006174871.1:0-302 GCF_000334495.1 Tupaia belangeri chinensis | reverse complement strand
CAGCCATTATGCTAACTGCTGGCCCCCGCCATCCTCCTTTTGAACTCACTTATCTCAGTCACATCTTCAATATCACCTACTGTACTTGTTCTGCTTTTCTGACAACTCCTACACAGGTTTCTGGTACATTTCTTGTCTTTTATTTGATCTTAAATATTAGAGTAATTTGGGATTGTGTTCTAGACCTACTCATTTTTCCATTCATCACTTAACATTCCTCCCAATCAATTTCTCCTCCTCCTATGGCTCTCAAATTGGCTATTCCTGCCAAGATCTCCATCCTCAATCTCTGACCCTTAATT
>NW_006174870.1:0-302 GCF_000334495.1 Tupaia belangeri chinensis | reverse complement strand
ACAAAATATTTAGCTTCAGCAAATTAAGTAGAAGGTTATTTCCTCAATTAAGAAAGGGAGTTTAGCAAGAAACTAGTTGATTTTTAGGAACTGACAGGATATCTATGCAACTAAATTCAATAGGCAGTTGATATTAAGATCAAGATCTCAGGATAGTGTGTAAATACCTACATATCAATGATAGTTAAAGTAAAACAAGACAAAGAGCAAACAGAGTAATCTATACACTTCAGAAATAATTGTGTTATAGAGATAATGCATATGGTCACCAGTAATTAAATTACCATTAGACACTCAAACAT
>NW_006174869.1:0-302 GCF_000334495.1 Tupaia belangeri chinensis | reverse complement strand
AAGTTCATAGAAAGTGCATATTATGAAAAAACTATGACTAGATTTCAAATTTTTGCAGCAGAAAAAGCTTGTACTTTCATTCCATTTTATCCACAAATTTTCTGAAGTCCCTTCATATAGATAACTGCAGCTGTGCAATGTCATGGGTAAAAAGCTGATCAACCCCAAAAGTGAACCAAGTCTCAAAGTTTACAAGATAGGATTGGATTAAATAAAAGTTAGATTGAGTGCTGGTTTTAATATCTAAAAGACTGTTAATTAAAAATTTTCCATTGGGATGGGAACCAGCAGTTAGCATAATG
>NW_006174868.1:0-302 GCF_000334495.1 Tupaia belangeri chinensis | reverse complement strand
CTCACTGGTGAGAAAATATGCTTCTTCCACTCAATGACCAGAGCAGCGTGCCATTCACAGATACATCTTTTCACAACAGAAAAACTTAATTTTCTCTTATTACTATTCCAAACTAAATGTATTTAAATCAAAGTCTATATATTTGCATATTCAGACATGGCTCACTATGCTTCCTGTTGTTTATCTTGTTTTTGCTATCCCTCATAAATTTAATTGGTTTTTAATACAGTTGCTACTTACCCTTCCTATTGATAACATGCCAGTGTTCTTAAGAATAAAATTCGATCTTCAGGCATCATTTT
>NW_006174867.1:0-302 GCF_000334495.1 Tupaia belangeri chinensis | reverse complement strand
AAAAAAAAAAAAAGGAAAAGAAAAAGAACAAGAATGCAGGGGTGTAACCAAGTGGAGAACGGATAAGCAGATGTCAGCTATTCCTCTAACGGAATACTATACAGCAGTGAGAATGAAATCTCTACATTTCTACAGTGATACCCAACCACGTGAACCAGTCCCACAGACAGAGCCGTGAGGAGTCACGTGTAAGAGAACATACACTGTGTATTCTTTCCCCATGAAGGTGATAGGAAGGCGGCCAGAGGGACTGGACACTGGAGATCAGAAACTGGGTGGTGGTAGAAGAGCCACAGTGATGG
>NW_006174866.1:0-302 GCF_000334495.1 Tupaia belangeri chinensis | reverse complement strand
CCTGCTGAAGCTCTCCTGTACAGACACCTCGGCCTACGAGACAGCCATGTATGTCTGCTGCATCCTGATGCTCCTCATACCTTTCTCTGTCATCTCAGCCTCCTACACGAGGATTCTCACCACTGTTTACAGGATGAGTGAGGCAGAGGGGAGGAAAAAAGCTGTGGCCACCTGCTCCTCGCACATGGTGGTGGTCAGCCTCTTCTACGGGGCAGCCATGTACACGTACGTGCTGCCTCACTCCTACCACACCCCCGCGAAAGACAAAGCAGTGTCCGCCTTCTACACCATCCTCACCCCCA
>NW_006174865.1:0-302 GCF_000334495.1 Tupaia belangeri chinensis | reverse complement strand
CCACCAAGCCTGAGACTCAAACAGTATGATCAGCTACATGGGATTCAGCCCTTAACCACCGTACTATAGAGTTGGCCTAATAAAGGCATTTTAAATGTCTTTTTATTTTTTTTAATGTCAGCTATCCTGGTGCATCTGAAGTATTATTTTCAGCTATTGTAAAGGACTGAATGTACACTTGTGAAAAGAAACTAAGAATGCCAGCAGAGATATTCTTATTCTGAAGTTATACATGAAAAGTTACAATTTTAGAATGCAATCATAAGCCTAAACATTTGGGCTATTCTCCTTCTCCTTCTCCT
>NW_006174864.1:0-302 GCF_000334495.1 Tupaia belangeri chinensis | reverse complement strand
ACACACACACACACACACACACTGAATATATGGCCACTTACATTGTAACCCATAGAAACAAATATTTCATTAATACTACATTCCATCAGTCTTCTTGATTACCAATTTTGTGTCAATTTTTATTGCTTTGTATGTTTCAGGAGTATCAAGATTTTCTCACTTAAACAGTAACAAATTAGTTCTGATTAAGATTATTTATTTATGAAAGCTGCCCAACTAAAACAAGCACCAGGGGAGGGAGTCTACAAACTGGTAGGACAGGAAAAGGTTCTCTTGGAAGAATGCAGGTGAGACATTGTTGG
>NW_006174863.1:0-302 GCF_000334495.1 Tupaia belangeri chinensis | reverse complement strand
GAGAGGGAAAGTGAGAAATCACCTCGCAGGAGAGACTATCATGCCACAATCTCTAGTTCTCCATTTTCCTCTTGGGATTTTGGCCAAGGTGATTTCCAAAAATCAAACTGTGGTCTGTCATGTGGGAGTTCAGTGCCTCAAAACCCCTGCCACCTGCTAGCCCCATCTTTTTTCTTTTTAAAATGAGATTATCAGAAAATATGGCTAAAGTTTGTGGCTCATTCTGTTTTGAGTAGACAGAATTACTCATTGTGGTTACATGAGCTGGATACCACTTGGCCAACTGCATAGCTCAAGTGCTG
>NW_006174862.1:0-302 GCF_000334495.1 Tupaia belangeri chinensis | reverse complement strand
CAGGGAACTCAAGCAGCTTACCCACAAAAACATAACCAATCCTATAAATAGATGGGGGAATGAGCTGAATAGACAATTCTTCAAGACAAACAAATGGGATCTTTGTGATGATGGAAATGTTCTTTACCCTGTGTTAATCTCTGTCTTCTGATTGTGAAATAATTGTCTTGGTGAAGTGTTGATGGGCTCTCTCTCTCTTATTTCTTGCAATTAGATGTCAATTTATAATGTCCCGCCCCTTGTTAGTAGGTTTTTGCTCTAGGGTGCATGTACTCATTGGAGAGAGAAAGTGAGAGGGAAAG
>NW_006174861.1:0-302 GCF_000334495.1 Tupaia belangeri chinensis | reverse complement strand
GGGACAGGGCTGATGCAGCTCCCTGACCGGCGCTGTCCCCGCAGCCCCCTGTGCCACTCCGCCTCCCGGGCTACCAGGGCTGCATCGAGATGGACACGCTGAACCAGGATGTGATCAGTCTCTACAACTTCGAGAGGACCTTCCACCTCAACACGACCGTGGACAAACCCTGTGCCCGGTACGTGCGGCCTGGTCCCTCGCCCCCCAGCCCCTCCTAGGCCGGCTGTCTGCCACCCTAACTCTGAGCCTGCAGCTCCAAGTCGACGGGGGACCCGTGGCTGACGGATGGCTCGTACCTGGAC
>NW_006174860.1:0-302 GCF_000334495.1 Tupaia belangeri chinensis | reverse complement strand
CCATTACACCAACTGCTGGTCCCAGCTGCTTTTCATTTCTAACTGGAACAAGAATGAGCTCAATAAGAGATGATATATCAATATTTGTATAGCTTTTCCTTCCACAACTTACTAAATGACAACCATATTAATTTACTTTCATAATTTTATCAATGACTGGTAAGAGAAATAGGATGAGAGAAATAAAATTTAAATATTTACTTCTACTTACAGTTGGGTGTGTGTTTTGGGCAGTCATTGATGAAGAACAGATTGTATACCTACCAGGTAAAAGGTACCACATCAGGGAAATCTGAAAAGAT
>NW_006174859.1:0-302 GCF_000334495.1 Tupaia belangeri chinensis | reverse complement strand
CATTTATCAAACACAAACTCCTGACCAAAGGATTTTCCAGGACTGATTGCTGATCCTTACTACAACCCAGGAGGGGGCTGCTGTCAATACCATTTTACAGGTGGAAAAGCTGAGTCCCTTGCCCAAATGCGCAGTCATTAAGTGATGGCATTTACAGTGAACTTTTATTTCAAAAGGACACTAATAAAGTGGGCTAGAGAAGTGGGGACACACTTCACCTGCTTCGAGGACAAACGGGGATTCACCACCTTCCAGCTCTGTGACCTTGGGCATCTTGCTAAATATCCTTGGGCCTCAATTTC
>NW_006174858.1:0-302 GCF_000334495.1 Tupaia belangeri chinensis | reverse complement strand
CTTCTTCTTCTTTTTTTTAAAATCACAATGATACATTTATTCATTATGAGGCAATTGGCATTTATTTTGTACTACAAATTTCCAAATTCATCCTTTTAGTGGCGTATCATTCAGGTTTCATGAGACAGGTGACATGGCATCCATTAAATGAATGAAGAAACTGAAATTCAAATAGGTTAAGTGATTGCTCAAAGACCCCCATGCAAAAGGCAGTGAGCTCTACATTCGTTTCCACTCTGGTACACAGTCACTGTGAATATCCACTTCATCCTGAGACCTTCCTGGGTTAAAGAAGAAAGCCC
>NW_006174857.1:0-302 GCF_000334495.1 Tupaia belangeri chinensis | reverse complement strand
AAAAATTTATGTATTTTATTATATGTAAATCTACCATAAATGAAAACAAAAATATATTTTAAAAATGAAGGAATGGTATATACATTGGTGTATTGAAGGGAAGTATAATGGTAGATATAATTTACCTAGCTTTTCATGAAAAAGATGGATTTATGGAGGGATGAGCAGATCAATCGATATGTAATAAAACAAGTACAGTTACATATTAATGGTAGAACACTAATGATGGCTGTATGGATGGTCAAAACACTTTCAATTTTTCTGTGTATGTGAATATTTTCATAACAAAATATTGAAAAAAA
>NW_006174856.1:0-302 GCF_000334495.1 Tupaia belangeri chinensis | reverse complement strand
GTCTCACAAGGTCCAGGGAGAGACAGGAATGAAGCGTTTGCCTTTGAAATCAAATAGATTTCGTTCCCCAGCGTCCCCACGTCTGTGTGCCTTGCTTCCTTGGTTTTCATGGGGTATCCGATATCACACGGGCTGTCAGCAGAGTGACATGGAAATGCTTCTCACAGGGTCTCGTTCTCTGGGTTTCTAGGTGTCATGTATATTTCCCGAGAAGAACGCGAGATCCGTAAGGGACCCTTCTCTTGTTCTCTTTTTCTTTTTCTTTGCTTTTTTTTCTTTTTCTTTTTTTCTTTTTTATTTTT
>NW_006174855.1:0-302 GCF_000334495.1 Tupaia belangeri chinensis | reverse complement strand
ATGTGGGAGTCTGGTGCCTTAACCACTATATTGCCTGTGGCCCCAGATTCTTCTTTCATAATAAAAGTAAAAATGACAGTTTAAATGGTAAATGTCATAAAATAACAAATGAGTTAACATATTTCTGCTAATCTGTCATCAAGGAAAAGGCAAAAATTGAAAAAAGGCATAAGGGTAATGCATGTATGATCATATATTTACTTTTAAAAATATGCAGCAAGTTTAACATTGTAAAAGTATTCTGAATTGCCAAATGTGTCAAAAAAAGTATCATTTTGGGAACCAGCAGTTAGAGTAATGGC
>NW_006174854.1:0-302 GCF_000334495.1 Tupaia belangeri chinensis | reverse complement strand
TTTTTTTTTTTTTTTTTTTTTGTCCAGAGGGAGCCCCAGCATTGCTGTTATTGGGGGCGTGTCCTCCTTTCTCAATTACCCTGCATTTATAAGAGAACTGGAGGCATTTCCACAGTAGGATGATCATTGCAATGCTATAGGACATAGGAATTTTTAGTATTTATCTTGGATGAGGAGAGTGTATCCCAGTCAACACAGGGTATTGCATATACTTACTAATTGTCTGGCTCAAGTTCAGACTTTCCACTTCCCAGTTTTTGGGATTTGTGAAAAACTGGCACTGTCAGGAACCAGCAGTTAGC
>NW_006174853.1:0-302 GCF_000334495.1 Tupaia belangeri chinensis | reverse complement strand
TCCAGGACTTGAACTGCGGTCAGCCATGTATGAGTCTAGTGCCTTAAGCACCACACACCTGCTAGCCCTGATAGTTGCCACTGTTAAATCTCCTCCCTCCTTGAAATTCTCCTCGGGGGCTTCTAGGCAATACTGTTTCCTTGCTTCCTTCCTTGCTCTATGGCAACTCTTTCCTGGTTTCCATGGGTTCATCTTCTGCTTTGCTCCACAAGTGAGCCTGTCCCCCAGGCTCCAATCTCAGTCGTTTGCGCTTCCCGTTCTGAATCCTGTCCCTGAAAGTCTCCCCTCTTGCTTCGATTGGA
>NW_006174852.1:0-302 GCF_000334495.1 Tupaia belangeri chinensis | reverse complement strand
TTTTTCTTTTTCTTTTTTTTTTTTCTGGAGGAAAGGGACTGAGAAGGCCACAGAGGTTACTTAAGCTTCCTAAGCTTTAGTATCTTCAGCTACAGAGACATAGAATAATTATCTCAGAACTAGAACACTTGTTTGGTGTTCAGTAAATGGTGGTTACTATCTTTATCAGTAAATGGTGGCTACTATCTTTATTTATATGTGCTCCCATTTTGCACATGAGTAAAAGATTCAGTAGCAAAAAATAAATTGCTCAAGGGCACAAGCATAGATGCAGGGTTCAAATTTGGTAGAGAAGCAATGAA
>NW_006174851.1:0-302 GCF_000334495.1 Tupaia belangeri chinensis | reverse complement strand
TTATTGATTTTTAAGTCCATGGAATTTTTATTTTTCTCTCAGCTCTTTTGGGTGATCCCTGCTTGGTTCTACTGTGATTGGCTTAATGAGGGGTCCCTATCCTTTGGAGCTGACGAGTGATCTGGAACAACCAGACTTAAGGTGAGTAAGCAAAGTTAGGTCTTGCATCACCTTTGGGTGTGTTTGCTGGTCACTGTGGCCTTGAAAAAATTCAAGGTGACTGGGGGTTGGTTTCCCCTTCCACTTCTCTACCAGGTGTGATTATCTGAAAGACAGAATTACCTTCTATTTAGACAAAGGGA
>NW_006174850.1:0-302 GCF_000334495.1 Tupaia belangeri chinensis | reverse complement strand
TTCTCTCTCAAGATCTTGGGCATGCATGCACGCGAGCTTAGCATGGTTTCCAAGCCCCTGGTCCAGGACCTGACCGAGGCGGTCGGCCATGGGGGATCCATGCCACCTGCTGGCCCAGTTCCTAGCTGTTGGCATGGGCTCCAACACTGGGTAGTGGAGCAGGCGAGTTTGGCGATAAAGTAAGTTACGACACAGACCCCGTCTTCACGGAGACAAAACTGACTTGTGTATGGAGCGTACCGAGATCACGGAGGAAGGCGGTCACTTCTATCTGGAGGAAAGGAGGGGAATTAGGAGTCTTC
>NW_006174849.1:0-302 GCF_000334495.1 Tupaia belangeri chinensis | reverse complement strand
ATGGGAGTCCAGTGACATATCCATTACACTATCTACTAGTTCCAGTTCAGTCACTTTCACAAGCAGTGAGGACTATGGACCATGACGCAGTACAATAAACTAGTGGCTGGTCCAGGGAAAACCACTTAAGTTAAAATGCACTCACCTGGTTTGAGATATATGTGATCTCAAATCACTGAACAAGGCCAGGGTCAGTTGGTGGTGTAGTAGTAATGTATCTGGGCCCCCATGCACAAGGTTCTGGGCTTGCATCCTCCCTGCGCATGTCAGCATGTCGGAAGTAAGCATGTTAGTAAAGCAAA
>NW_006174848.1:0-302 GCF_000334495.1 Tupaia belangeri chinensis | reverse complement strand
GCTGTGCACCGGCTCCCTCCCCGGTGTTTCAGTTGAACATGAAAATAGTAAGTGCTCAATGAACACTGCCAAGTGCACAAACAAAATAAACCAACGGGTAAGTAAATATTACAAATTGAGTTACATCAAGAAAAGAAATAAGATATCAACGACAATAGTAATTGTGTTCCCTGAGGAAGTGCCAGTTACACAGAGCGCTGGGCAAAGACGGGGGAGGGACCGGTTGCACAGGGAGGTCGTTCTGCCCCTGGGAGGCGAGGACTTAGGCAGGAAGGACTGGGCAAGTGTGCAGAGCGGGGCTG
>NW_006174847.1:0-302 GCF_000334495.1 Tupaia belangeri chinensis | reverse complement strand
CTCAGAAGAAACCTAAAAAATGACCATGCAGTGTGCAAGAGGTTCTTGGGGCCCCTTTAGATTTCACCAGCTCCTTAGATTTTTAAGGCTTCTTAATGTATCTCAGCACCCAGGTTCTTAAGACAGACATCATCCATTTAATGTTTTATGGCAGATCTGACTTTCCTGGATAGGCTCTTTGCTTGAAAGCAAGACCTTGTACAGTAAAACAGAAAGAGTAGAATGTCCTTCTGGGCAGAAGGTAAAGAGGCCAGTAGGCTCTTTGGACTTTTCTTATATTACTGTCTTGTTTCACTTATGAC
>NW_006174846.1:0-302 GCF_000334495.1 Tupaia belangeri chinensis | reverse complement strand
CCACACTGATGTGTTCAACATTTGTGTCTTTGGATGAGACAGGCTCATCCACCCCTGACTGAAGCTTCCAGATTTCCACAAAGAAGAGGAAGAGGAAGAGCTGAGCTCTGCACAGCAGTCTCCCGCCCTTACCACTGGAAGTCTTCCACAAAGCAGACCTAGCTCCGGGAGCCCATTGCGAGATGCAGGGAGCCTAGAGAGGAGGATTAAAGCTAACAAAAAGCAAATGCCTGCTTTGGCAATATCCACCACTGACGTCAGCTTATTTTCCTCTTCATTGTGAATGATACAAAAAAAAAGAA
>NW_006174845.1:0-302 GCF_000334495.1 Tupaia belangeri chinensis | reverse complement strand
TGGGGCTCCGGCGGAAGTGGGGCCACCCCCGGCTGGGGTGGACTATGAGCACAGCGACGAGCCAGGAAGACACGTGCATGCTTCTTCCCCTCTGTCACCCAGCAGCCCTGTCTGTCTGAGATGGTTTTGCTGTCTGAGTACAGACGTGGGGAGGAACGACGGGCCATGTGACACTGCTCCCTTGGGTTGATCATAGACTAGCGAGGAAAACGATGGCCCCTCTCCATGCCCAGTAAAAAAACGCCCAAGACAAGGGATCAGCAGTTAGAGTAATAACTATGTGGCTGGACTCCCATGTAGTC
>NW_006174844.1:0-302 GCF_000334495.1 Tupaia belangeri chinensis | reverse complement strand
TTAAGCTGCCAGGTCTGGGCCTTGAACCGCAATGGACCATGTGGGAGTCCAGGGACCTAATCATTCCGCCATCTGCTGGTCTTGAGAAGCGATGTTTCTAAGTCTGACCCCACGATTACAGCCAAAGTCGGACTGGTTCCACGCCCTATGAAAGGCACACCTTCCTCTTCTGTGCCAGGCCGGAAGGTGGAGACACTGCTGTGATTACTACCTCTGATACTGGAGGACACGTGGTGACAGTTTGCATTTTGCAGGGATGGAAAAGTACATAAATGTGGGACCAGCAGATGACGTAATGGTTA
>NW_006174843.1:0-302 GCF_000334495.1 Tupaia belangeri chinensis | reverse complement strand
GCACCCTGTAGCAAAAACCTCTCCAATATATATGAATATATATATGTAAAGCTTCTGTAGACCACAGGCCTGACTGCACTGCCTTCCACATGGAACTGCTGCTTCCAACCAGGTGTATGTGCTTCTAGATCTTTCTTCTTCCAGTTATGTATTATAGATATCTATCCATGTAAAATACCTCATATTTTAATGGTTTTGATAACTATATACATGATATCATATTGGTCATATCCATCCGTGGCCTGGCTTTTCCACACAACAGGATGTCTTAGAAACATTTCCACATGCCACCATCAAAATCA
>NW_006174842.1:0-302 GCF_000334495.1 Tupaia belangeri chinensis | reverse complement strand
AAAAAAAACATAAAAAGGGCACAGAAACACTGAAAATAAAAGATTAGAAACAAATTAAAGAGACACAAACTAAAATTTTGCTATTCTTGCTTTAGTAATAGCAAAAACAAGACCTTAAGTGAAAAATCTTTATCCCTCCAAAAAATATATTATAGTGATAAAAAATGTAATTCATCAAGAAATTATTAATAATTCTAAATTTTACACACCAATTGGTATATTATAAACCACATAAAACAAAAATGTCAGTTATTAAAAAGAAATAAGGGCCAGCAGGCAGTGTGGTGGATGAGGTGCTGGAC
>NW_006174841.1:0-302 GCF_000334495.1 Tupaia belangeri chinensis | reverse complement strand
AAAAAAAAAAAAAAGAACAAGAACAAAACCATGCCCAGCAGCTTCGTCAGTAATGGTAGTGGGGGAGAGGGAGGCACTTTGCCAGTCTGAAGTGTGACCCTAGTTTCATAAGCAGTGGGCCATTGGTCTAGTCACAAATTCGGCAGAGAAATCCTAGAAATAAGATGGCCATGGACAGGGTTGGTGAACTCCCACACGTTTCTGAAGGAGAAAAATCTTGCCCGAGCAGAGGAGATTGTGGGCCTGAACTGTCCACCCATCCCTGATTGACAAGGAGACTATGTGCAAATGCAGAATGCCTA
>NW_006174840.1:0-302 GCF_000334495.1 Tupaia belangeri chinensis | reverse complement strand
TTCCTTCTGTTAATGTAATATATTAAATTTACTGTTTTTCATATGTTAAACCATTCTTGTATCCTTGAGATAAAGCTTATTTAATTTCCATCTTTTTAATGTGTTGGATCCAGCTCAGATACAAGTTTACCTGGTGGTCTTTTGTATCAAATTGATCGTGTAAGTGAACCAGGCTGAATGACCCATTGAACTTGGTGGATATTAATATATCCCTAAACAGTCTAGGAAAGCTACTAGTGGTACCTCAGGTGGAATTTCAAACTTGAACTAGGCACAATAAAAATCACTTGTGAATATATCTA
>NW_006174839.1:0-302 GCF_000334495.1 Tupaia belangeri chinensis | reverse complement strand
CGTATAGGTCAGACCCAGACCTTTGTGTGTCTGTGTACCTTATCCCTCGAGTTTTATGTCCCTTGGGCTCATCTCTCTTCTATGACTTGAGGTATTTCCCCACTAACCAGGAGACCTATTTGCCTATTAATCCTATTCTTTGCTGACTCTCTTATTCTTTGAATTCTGAGTCTAGGAAAATTTATTTTACAACCAACAACAGATTCTTTACTAAATGTGACACTATCATTCCTAACAAGTTCTTGGATGATGATACTTTGAGAATCACTGATCTAGAAAAAAAATTTGACTTAAAAAAAAAA
>NW_006174838.1:0-302 GCF_000334495.1 Tupaia belangeri chinensis | reverse complement strand
CCAGTCCCTTTTGAAAGGATTTTGGAAAACAGGAAAAAAGCAGTCTGGCATTTCTGTCCTCATTCTCAATCCTGACAACCCAGGACAAACTCAACATCAGCATGAGCCAATATGCTTTAAAACTCTAAAAGAATTAAAAATAGCTTGCAAGCAATATGGCCCCACAGTGCTATATACAGTAGAGGTACTAAAGAGGGCTACTCAGTCACCTTTTCCGCCTAATGATTGATAAGTGCTAGGCGAGGTATGCTTGTTGGGAGGAGATTATCTTTGGTGGAAGTCAGATTGGTCTGAGGAAGCCC
>NW_006174837.1:0-302 GCF_000334495.1 Tupaia belangeri chinensis | reverse complement strand
CTTAACCACTATGCCACCCGCTGGCCCCTTTCCATTTTTTAATGAGCCTCTTGTCACCTTATCTCATAAGAGATAATGGGGATTGTAAAACAAATTTAGGATGTTCAATGTCCAGTGAGTTCTAACTCAAAAGCTTCACATTTACCATTTTTATAAGAAAATCAGACATTTTCAAGTTATATGTGAACTTCATTCTTAAGTATTAAAAGTAATTACAAAGAAAATATAATTGTTAAAAACTTTCTTAGTTTATATCTTTTCTTTTTTCTTTACTGTTTTTTTAGAGAGATTTTTTGCTATAG
>NW_006174836.1:0-302 GCF_000334495.1 Tupaia belangeri chinensis | reverse complement strand
GATTGTGGCATGGCCATCCCTCCTCGGGGGTTGATTTCTTCCTTTCTGTCTGTTTCTCTAGTAAGGGCATATACTTTATAGCAAAAAGTTCCTAAAAAGGAGAGAGTAAAATTAAAGAAACAGACAGATATGGGCATTATTCAGCCAGTCTCTAGTCAGAAATAAAGACAAATCACAGCAGGTTTTTGTTTGTTTGTTTGCTAGAGGGCACAGTGCACTTAGCAAGAGGGAGAGAGGGAAAAAGCACTTTCTTTTTGGAATTTTGGGCAGGCAAGTGCCTAGTGATATTTTTGTTTGCTTTT
>NW_006174835.1:0-302 GCF_000334495.1 Tupaia belangeri chinensis | reverse complement strand
TGTGTGTGTGTGCATGTTACAGCTGAGCAAGATAAATGTGGAGCTACGCAAGGCTTAGCAAATGAGTTACCTCACTCCCAGCCTCCGTGACTTTCATTTCTAAGTCTGTCTGTCTACTGGGCTCCTGCGGGAAGGAGAATGAGAGGAAGGGATGAGACCCTTTTGAGAGTGCAGCAATAACCCTTTAACATTTGGAGAAGACTTTTGCTCCCTCTGTATTGTTGTGTTATGCAAGAAGTGCTGCCCTTAATTGTTGGATTATGCTTGCTTTCCCATTCCATTGTGTATGACAGTAGAGTAAG
>NW_006174834.1:0-302 GCF_000334495.1 Tupaia belangeri chinensis | reverse complement strand
AGGTGAAGTATGGTTTACTGTTGACTTTGGGGCACGTAATCCAAGCCCCTGTTTGGTTATACATGTCAATGCAACCTGTAGTGTCGGTTTCAGAAATATTAGTAAGAAGATGAAAACATAGGGTTCCAGCAAGGGAATAATTGAACTCAGGGGCTGCTGCCAGCTCAGTATCCAAGGGCAAAAATGGTAAGTCTAGGCTCACATTAGTGGTGAAGAACCTGGGGAAGGTACGTGCCGAATGAGCAACAGGGAGGGGCTTAGGAAAAACCGATAATATTCCCCATTGCTGTTCAGGACGTCCC
>NW_006174833.1:0-302 GCF_000334495.1 Tupaia belangeri chinensis | reverse complement strand
TTTTTAATCATACCAAAGTATATATGTAGGACATGCCTGCCTTTGACAGTGGGCTTCCTAGACAGAGGTGAGCACAAACCCATGGAAGCTACCCACGTGACCACGGGAATATTCTTTTCTCTCTGTGGGAAAACTCACCGGCCATGTTGGTAGCAGAACAGAGACCACATCTGTCAGACCGGGAATTGGGGCTTTCTTGAGCAAATTGGAGTGGAGAAATGGAAATTTCTCAGGAACAGCCCAATTTGGTTTAATCCATGTGTTCTGCTGCACTTGATGAATTTCATTCTTCTCAGACAGAA
>NW_006174832.1:0-302 GCF_000334495.1 Tupaia belangeri chinensis | reverse complement strand
TCTGTAGAGACAGGGTAGGCAGAAGGGAGGTTGTCCATCTCCTGTCCACCTCCCTCCCTGGAGCAGTAGAGGTTAACGACCTGCCCCTAAGCCTCCCCTTTGCACTGGAAGGTTTGACCTGTGGCAGCCCCAGCGTGGGGCCCAGGCATCCCGGCTCGGTCTCAGCAGCCATCCACTACACGCTTTGGCCAGCCTGGCATTTGAGACGAAGCTATCCACTAACTTATGCATACAGACTGGCTCAGGTACCTTCACGCCGTCTCAGGAAGAACTTCGATTGGGGCTGGCAAGTGGCATGGTGG
>NW_006174831.1:0-302 GCF_000334495.1 Tupaia belangeri chinensis | reverse complement strand
TGCCTTAACCACTACACCACCTGCTAGCTCCCGAAAGCAACATTTTTCAGTAACAAATTCATGTTTTTTAAATATGGGAATGTGTTTTTTGTATATTTTGATCATAACATCAATTATACCATTAAACTTAAGTTAATATTAACACAAGTTAAATATTTTTAGTATTAGCCTTGAAAAGGACTCTTTCTAATGAATGGAATGTTCAGTCTCATGTTGAGACCTTCACTTTTGTAGACAATTAGTATCATTCTTTTCTGTAGAAGATATGACTTCTTATTTCCATAGAGACCATCTGGAGTTCC
>NW_006174830.1:0-302 GCF_000334495.1 Tupaia belangeri chinensis | reverse complement strand
TTCATGACCGAATAATATTCCATTGTGTCTTTATAACATGTTTACTTCATTCATTCATCAGTTAATGGGAGTTTAGGTTGATTCTTTATCTTAGTAGGACTGAAAAAAAATGGAAAAGAGAATAGTTTCTCATGTTGTAGTTTAACATTTATTTAGTGTCTTATCTAGGATGTAGGGTATTATTTTATCACATAAATTCATTCGTATAAGCTCACAGTTTGCTCTGAGAAAGAATAGCAAGTTTCAGGCTTTGGCATCAAGTTTACTCCAGTATATTGGGTTGTCAGAAAAGGCATGACACA
>NW_006174829.1:0-302 GCF_000334495.1 Tupaia belangeri chinensis | reverse complement strand
GAAGAGAAAGGATTGTGGTGTAACCATGCCCTCTTGGGGGGTGGAGGTGCTTGTCTTTCTCTCTATCTCTCTTTGGCAAATACATATGCCCTCTGGTAGTTCAAAAAATTGTGATAATCATAACCCAGAAAGTTAAAGAAAAAAAGAAAAAACCACAGCTGAGTCCATGCTGATATAAATGGTAAATAAATGGGGGAGAAGGAACAGTTCTACCTTACAGTAGGATTCCAATAAATAAATGTAGAGGGGGGACCAGCAGATGGCGTATAGTTACACCTCTGGACTCTCACATGGCCAGCTGC
>NW_006174828.1:0-302 GCF_000334495.1 Tupaia belangeri chinensis | reverse complement strand
ATCACCAACTTGGAAAACCATTATTTTAGAGAGAAGACTTCAATTTTCCTGTTATGCATTATTCTTATTAACACACACCAATGAGTGAGGGCATGTTTTTGTAAATTAATTCTTTTACCAAGAATAAATCAGGTTCTTCTGGGAAATGTAAAGCAGCCAGATGACCTAATAGCCTATTAGTAGCTCTCCTCTCTTCCCATCCCACCCCTCCAATTAATTTTCCCTCTGTGACAATATCCATCTTTATTTTAAAAATTTATTATTATTCTTATTTTTAGTTTTGCTACAGGACACATGTACTC
>NW_006174827.1:0-302 GCF_000334495.1 Tupaia belangeri chinensis | reverse complement strand
GCCAAGCACATGTGCAGCCCGAGGAGACCACAAGTGTGTGCAAGGTCCGTTATTGTGCGTGATGGGAAGTAAAGGGAGGCCACTATAGACCAGGTGAGGGAGTGGGGCCCACGGTCGGTGTTTCCCTGGGTCTCCCTGTTCTGGCTTGAAACTCCGAAGAGTCAGAGACTCTGAAGTCCACCTTCACAAAAAAGATACAGTAGTTTCTAGAGGTCAGACAGCGACGGGCGGTACTGCAGTGCTCTGTGAGGCCAATCTACATGAAAAGGTTCAGATTTACATCGGGAGCAGGCTGGCCCCCC
>NW_006174826.1:0-302 GCF_000334495.1 Tupaia belangeri chinensis | reverse complement strand
CCGGGCCAGCTTCCCGAGCCCTGGGCCTGTCGGCACCGATACTGTGTGTGGCCGGGTTGGGCAAAGTCCCCACAGCGTGGTCCCGTTGTGTGCTCGCTGCTCCATCCCAGGCTCATTCGCTGCTGCTTTCGTGCACATCTGACGCAGAGTTCTTCCTAACCTTCTCGTGTGCGTATTTTTTCAGTTGTGGGGTCAGGGTTGGTGCATCTCAGTCACGTGGGCATGGAGGGTAGTGAAGGGAAGTCCACGCCCCCTGCAGTGCCTGGTCCCCAGAGCTGCTTGTCGGTGCCTTGATGAACACA
>NW_006174825.1:0-302 GCF_000334495.1 Tupaia belangeri chinensis | reverse complement strand
GTGTTGTAAGCACGTGTAAGAATTTACTTTTCTTTATGAGGCCTAACAGCACTGCGTGTACGTGCTGCTTTACACGGCTCCGTTCATCTGCCCGCAGGGGGTCGCGCCCACCTTTTGGCCACTGCAGTTAGTGCTGACATGCACAGAGTGACAAGCATCTGTCTGAGTCCCTGCTTCCAGTTCTTTTTGCTGTATGCTTAGGAATGGAGTTAAAGCTCCATATGGCAATTCCGTGTTTAACTTTTGGAGATACTGCTAAACTGTTCACTACGCGTGTCGCAGTATTTCACATTCCCACCAGT
>NW_006174824.1:0-302 GCF_000334495.1 Tupaia belangeri chinensis | reverse complement strand
TGCAGCGTTACCTGTCTTCAACTGCATTGTGTGAAAACAGCATCTCTCTCTCAGGACTATTTATTAAATGAATATTATGCACCGGGATCTGGGAATGGAACAGTGAACAGCATACACACAGTTACTGTCCTTGTGTAGCTTAGGTGCAGACAAGGGGAGGCAGGAAGCAAGGAAGCAAACTAACAAATGTGCGACTACACACCGGAAGAGTGTGCTGCAGAGGAGCACACTTTAGGCAAGTACGGGTTAACGAGAAAACAGGGCCTCAGGGTAGCGTCCTCGAGGAGACAATGCTGAGCTAG
>NW_006174823.1:0-302 GCF_000334495.1 Tupaia belangeri chinensis | reverse complement strand
TGCAGCAGCAGTTAGAGAACATTCATCTTGGACAAGACAAAGCAGAAGCATTTGTCAGTGCTTGGTCTTCTATGGGTCAAGAGACAGTTGAAAAGTTCAGGCAGAGGATTTTGGCTCCCCAGAAGGTATAGACTGTTTCATCAGAAAAATACTTTTCAGTAGCATATGGCATAAATAATTATACCTGAAGACTTTTTAGAGTGATGATATTTTATTTACAGCCAAACAAAAGAAAATGTATATACAATAGTCCTATAAAATGATTTTCTTTTTAAGATTTACTTTATAATTTCTTTCATTCC
>NW_006174822.1:0-302 GCF_000334495.1 Tupaia belangeri chinensis | reverse complement strand
TGTTGTTTCCCTCCTTCTGTCCCCCTTAGGCTCCTTCAGTGCTGAGATCCTTCCCCTGCACGCTGCCACGTGTGGAGAGCCCTCCCCACCACAGTCAGCCTCTTCCTCCTCCTCGCCATCTTCATCTCCATCTGTGCTGTGGGTGTCCTCCCCGGAGAGCTCACCAACCCGTTCCTGCATCCAGTGCCCCATCTGCCAGCTGCAGTTCTCAGCGAGAGAAGTGGAAGAGCACGCCAGCGTGTGTGGGGAGGCCCCTCGGGCCTGAACCAGGAGTTCTGTGGGGTTGGCCTCTCCTCTACCCT
>NW_006174821.1:0-302 GCF_000334495.1 Tupaia belangeri chinensis | reverse complement strand
GAATGGACTCTGTGCGGTATGGCTACTCACAGCTACGTATTTGTTATAACTGGGTACAAACTAACGGTTTGCTCAGTGTTTATCCAAGGCTCATCAAGTATCTACCACTAATGAAGGAAGCTCATCACATGCTGGAGGTTTACTGTCTGTCCAAAAAGCTGAAAAGATCTGTAGGTTTTCCAAGTCTCTCCTCCGAAGGCAGCCCCAGGGATGGGCCTGAAAGGTCTACCCCAATCCCATCCCGGACACCCCATGTTCTTGCAGTCTCCTCACAGAAGCATCAGAGTTTTTCAACCAACATT
>NW_006174820.1:0-302 GCF_000334495.1 Tupaia belangeri chinensis | reverse complement strand
ATTGATTTATTTCTTCCATGAGAGAGACAGAAACAGACATACTGACACACACTAAAATCACATTAAGATCTACTCCCAATCTGGGCCAGCCAGAATCATGGGCACACATGTGCCTGGCATGCTAGGGGAGGTCCCAGGATGTGGTCCGAGAATCTTTCCCATGTAGGTTCAGTTTCATTACCACTGCACCACTGGCCACAACCAAGGACCTTTTTTATTTTAGATTTTGATTCAAAATTTTTTGAATATTTATTTAATTTTATTTACTAGTATTTTTTTTGAGAGATTTTTGCTTTAGGGTG
>NW_006174819.1:0-302 GCF_000334495.1 Tupaia belangeri chinensis | reverse complement strand
ACTACATGGGAGTCCAACAACGTCACCATTAAGCCATCTGCCCGTCCTCTTGTTTGTATGTTGACTGTCAGGCTCCAGGATGACAGGTTTCTTGCCTGGCTTATTCACGGCCTTAGGACAGGGCCAGGCACACCGGAAATGCTCAGTGGATTATCAATTGCTTACAGTTGCTAACGAGCTATCTCCCTTCTCCGGTCTCGCCTCTGGCTGGATCTGTTTCCCACACTGCGGTCAAACACAAACACTTCTCAAACACAAACCTGATCTGTTGCTTCCCGTGGAAAACTTCTGCTCAGGAGAAG
>NW_006174818.1:0-302 GCF_000334495.1 Tupaia belangeri chinensis | reverse complement strand
ATAGCCATTATGCTAGCTGCTGGTTCCCTACATTAAAATTTAATTTACAAAGAATGTCTACATTTCTAATTAAGTCAAGACAATACTAGACATGTGAAATCCTGTGTGACCAATTAATTCATAGCTTGGTACTTCATACAAATGAAATAATAATGTTTTAATTTTTTTTTCTACTGAATGAAATGAAATAGTGTTCAGAAGATTTATCTGTTTTGTTGTTTGCTTTATAAAATAATGAGAAACTAGTAGAATTCTAGAGCTTAAACAATTTTATTTTATTTTTTAAGAGAGATATTTGCTAT
>NW_006174817.1:0-302 GCF_000334495.1 Tupaia belangeri chinensis | reverse complement strand
ATAGCCATTACGCTAACTGCTGGTCTCATCAGCATGTTAAGTGAAATAAGAAGGGAAGACAAATACCGCATGAATTCACTTAGGTATGGATTCTGAAAAAGCTTGATTTCATAGAAGCAGAGGGTAGAATGGTGGCTACTAGAGGGTAGAAGGTGAAGAGATTGGGAGACTTTGATAAATAATTACCCATAAATCTATATTCAGATTATTCTAATGTGTTCCCAGGATGAGGTACTAGTAAATCAGAATAAAAAAAAGCAGGCCAGTGGGAGACATGGTGGTTAAGGTGCTGGACTTCCACA
>NW_006174816.1:0-302 GCF_000334495.1 Tupaia belangeri chinensis | reverse complement strand
AGATATAATCACTTGCTCTGGAATTTGGAGGGAAGGTCTCAGCATGCCTTAGACCACTGGACCTGAAAAATGTCATGCAGCATTTGTAAGATTTCTCTCGTACCCTCCGGGGCACATGAGTCTTGCAAAAGCATCGACATGATTGTCCCTTCTGGCTCATCGGCTCTGAGGAATACGCTGCCGTGCTTCCGCGGGAAGTCCCGACGGCCCCATCCCTTAGTGCCGTGTCATGACACAGAGCGGGCGACGTAGCCCGGCCCTGGGCAGAGCCGCGAATGTGTGCTCTGTGCCTCGTGTTCGTG
>NW_006174815.1:0-302 GCF_000334495.1 Tupaia belangeri chinensis | reverse complement strand
GAGTGAGCAGGAAATGTTGGTTTAAGATATATAACAATCGATCATTTTTTGTACATGTTAAAAAAAAGAACATGATGTACCAAGCCACATTCACTGCTCCTTGAGATTCGATTAACAGCCCCTAAAGGTGGAGGATACTCTGAAGAAATCAAGAAGTGCATTCCGATACCCCAAATCTAGACTTGATTCAACCATCCACTCCCAAGCAGGTCCATGTAAGGGATTCCAAAGCCGAAGACACCAGTATCCAGCCAGAGGGGCACACGGCCTCACAGGGCCTCCTAGTCAGGGATAAGGAGGCC
>NW_006174814.1:0-302 GCF_000334495.1 Tupaia belangeri chinensis | reverse complement strand
GTGTGTGTGTGTGTGTGTGTGCGGGGCAGGTGTGGACTCTGGGCCTCATGTTGGGTGACCTGGTTGGCTTGTTGCCCAGAAAGTTAGTGTCTAGGTATTTCTTGAGCCAAGATTCCCTAGAGGAAAATTGATCCACCTGGAAGGCCTAAACAGACTCCCGGTGCCCAGAGGCCAGCGGAGGAAGCGGGTGGGCTCTTAGCCTCTGTCCTTAAAGCTGACCCCCGTTCTTCGTTTGGTCCCCAATCATAGACCTACTTCACTGACCCCATTAAGAAAAGAGCGAGCCCGCCAGCCGTGCAGAG
>NW_006174813.1:0-302 GCF_000334495.1 Tupaia belangeri chinensis | reverse complement strand
TGTCTCTAGTTTATTCCTGCCACATATCCCCCCAACTCCTCTATGCCCTATCCCTTACACTCCCCAGCCACAGGAGCTGCCTCTGGATCCTTCAGTATATCAGCTTTCTTGTATCTTGGTCTTACACAAGCTGTTCTTTCTGCTTAGACATCTCCTTAACCCTTGTCTACTTTCTTGTCTTGATAATCTCAGATTCTCCGACTAAGTGTCACTTCCTCATGAGCATTCCAACTTCCCCAATCCCTGCAACGCAATGCATTACTCCTGCACAAAAAGTTTTTAAGAGAGCATGTATCATGCTT
>NW_006174812.1:0-302 GCF_000334495.1 Tupaia belangeri chinensis | reverse complement strand
CACACAGATTTTCATTAAGGACAGATTCTATGGCCCCGCTTGCTGGAGTGGTCAGTAGCAACCTGAACTGCAGTGCTGGGAGCGACATGGATGACGTGGGTTTGGAACCCTGGGTTTCTTGGAAACACACCCATGCAGTCACGTTCCCAAAACCCTGGCCAGCTGGAGGCTGGGGAAGGATCCCAGCGTGCTGAGACTCAGAGGCAGTTGTCTTCCTTTGCTCTCCTTCCTTCCTGCCTCTCCTCCCCTTGTTATATTTGTGTCTGTATTTCGTATCATCAATAAACAAGCAGTACTTTAAA
>NW_006174811.1:0-302 GCF_000334495.1 Tupaia belangeri chinensis | reverse complement strand
TTTTTTTGACAAATATTTTTGAGTGATGTTCTCAGAGTCTCACTGCCCAAGCTGAGCAAACACACAGAAGACTTGAAGGATCTTGTCAGTTATTACTATTGGCTTCAGCTAGCTCTGCTAGAAACTTTCAAGTTGTCAAACAATTTTACTATCATCACCTTTAACTTCCTGAAATAAGGTAAAAAGGTAAATCTACCTTTTTATACTCCATGCTACTTAAACCACAGATGAAAATACATCATTTTTAAAAAAATTTTCTAAAGACTGAATGCACTTGCCAGGGAGAGGGGCAGAGAGAGAGA
>NW_006174810.1:0-302 GCF_000334495.1 Tupaia belangeri chinensis | reverse complement strand
TTAAAAAATAATAACAAATGTAATTAAATAAGGTTGCTGCCGCCGAGTCGGTGCAGAGCTGGGTGCTCTGGCTCCGCGCCCAGGCCCTTCCCGCCCTCCTGCAGCATGACCTCCCAGACTGCGTTCCCAGCCTCACCTCGTCCCCTCCAGGTGGCCCTCACCTTCGCGGTCTGTTCCTCCCTATCTTGAGTAGTGACTCGCGTGGGTGGCTGCGGTGGAATAACCACCAGGAGCCTGTAGTGACCAGCGGGCTCCTGCTACCCCTCCTGCAGGGGTGTCTGACTTCTTGTGAGGGAGGGCGA
>NW_006174809.1:0-302 GCF_000334495.1 Tupaia belangeri chinensis | reverse complement strand
CCAGTGTGTGACCATGCTGTCGGCAGGAGGTAAGCCTGGGGGATAGGGAACCTGTTTTCAATCTCCCTACCATCCCCACAAGTCCTTGGGAATTGAAATTTGACTTGTCTGGGTAACAGCTGGTTGAACTGAGTAGAGAGGAGAGGGGAGACCGGACACCCCCAGGGCATCGTCCAGGTGAAACCGGGTCCACGGCCACCTCAGACTGAAGATGGGGACGAAGGCTCCTCAGAGTTTCTTTTGTCACTCGAAGGAGATATATTGGATGAAGAGACGAATGGGATCAGAGGCGTTGATTTTTT
>NW_006174808.1:0-302 GCF_000334495.1 Tupaia belangeri chinensis | reverse complement strand
CTGGGGAAGGGCAGGCTGAGGGAGGAGAGAAAGCCATGAGCAGGACAAGCCCTGAGCCTGGCCCCCTGGGGAGTTGTACTCCCCATGAGTGGACTCCCTGCAAACAAGCAGGTCCATGAACATTGCCTCTCACCCTCCTCACTGAATGCTTTATCCCAGGTAAGCCCTGAGCTCTCCCTGGAGGCCACAGTAAAGGTCCCTGGCCACACTGACAGTGGGATAGTCCTTCATCCTCCCTCCCTTCAACCTTTCTGGATGGAGCTGCAATCAGACCATGCTTCTCCCACGTGGCTCCTTAGCAC
>NW_006174807.1:0-302 GCF_000334495.1 Tupaia belangeri chinensis | reverse complement strand
GGGAAAGAAAAATGGCACAGCTACTTTGGAAAACTTTGACAGTTTCTTATAAAATCAAGCATATGCATATCATATAACCCACCAATCCCATTCGTAGATATTTATCCAAGAGAAATGAAAACTTATATTCATACAAAATCTGACACAAATGTTCATAGCAGCTGTATTCATAATCACCTAAAAGAGGAAACGACCCAGATGTCCTTCAACCAGTGAATAAAAAATGAAGTGTGTTACTTCATGCAATGAAATACTATTCAGTAACAAAAAGAAAGCAACATTTAATTCACACGTAGATTATA
>NW_006174806.1:0-302 GCF_000334495.1 Tupaia belangeri chinensis | reverse complement strand
GAAATGCGGCCAGCTGGGCTTTGCAGCCGGTGGCCGCCGGCGCTCCTGCACAGCCCGGAGGAAATGAGAAGCCAGAGGGAGCCTTGAGCGTGGGATGCACTGCTGTGGCGCTGGGGCTGGCTGGGTGTGGCATCTCCGAGGTGCCAGCTGTCTCGCCGAGCGCCGGGGAGCTGGGGAAGACAGAGGCGTGCTTCTGAGTGCGGGGACGCCCTGCTCTCCAGCGCGCGGCCGGCTTGCCCTTGCAGCTCTGAGGCCTCCGGTGCGCAGTCTCGCAGCGCGACGGAGAAGTGGGACGGAGACAG
>NW_006174805.1:0-302 GCF_000334495.1 Tupaia belangeri chinensis | reverse complement strand
GGAGCCCACGTTCCTCTTTAGAGAAACAAACCACACAGAAGGGAGAACTGGTTTGCCCAAGGACACCAGTGGGACATAGGAAATGGTGACGCTGGCTCTAGAACCCAGCAGTCTAAATCTAATGTGCGCTCTTACACCAGACTGAGCTCAAAGGGTGAGAACTGGCCAGGGCGGGGCTGTCATAACAACTCTGCCATCTTACTGACTAGGTGACTTGGGACAAGTCCCTTGACCTCCCAGACTCTCAGTGTCCTCATCTGAAAAAAAGGTGATGACAGCCTTTATCTCCAAAGGTGGTTCAG
>NW_006174804.1:0-302 GCF_000334495.1 Tupaia belangeri chinensis | reverse complement strand
ATATAGTACAGTAAGAAGCCATACTAAATGCTAGACAAACAGAAAGGCAAGCTCTTTGCTTGCAATAACCCTTGAGTGACTAGGAGAACCCGATAAGGAAAAAGAAAATAAAATATGTGATGGACACTATCATCACTATAAATAGAACTGAGATAAGTTGCCTTTTCAAAAGCCTTAAAAGACACATAATTGAAATAAATGAGAAGCCATAAGATTGCAAACATTTTTACTGGGGAGACCTCACTAAAAGTGTCTTAACATTGGACAAATATGATTTCTCACGTTCTGTCTCTCTGTCTTGC
>NW_006174803.1:0-302 GCF_000334495.1 Tupaia belangeri chinensis | reverse complement strand
TTAGTTTTGAGTAATTTGCTTGATTTTTAAGCATTGATGATTTTCTTACTTATGAAGATGCAAAACATTCACGTGTTTCATTTTATTGAAGTGAAGGGCTACCTGATTTACATGGCAGGCTAGCACAATTTTAATAGTACATAAGCTTTAATTTATTTCTCTTCTGGAAGTGTGCCCAGACCCAATTACACTGCAGCTGCAACACTCAAAGCACCAGGGTCTCTTTGATTTTTGAGAATGTTGGTTGCAAATATATTAAATCTTCCTTAAGAAAAATGGAGAGGGGGTCAGCAGTTGGCGTG
>NW_006174802.1:0-302 GCF_000334495.1 Tupaia belangeri chinensis | reverse complement strand
TGTCCTCAGCCACTGAGGATGGGTGCAGGGGTGCTGCAGGTGCCAGCTCCTGGAACCGGCGCAACTTCTCTCCCCTTAAGCAGGTGAGCAGATGAGGCTGGGATGGCGACACGTTCCCAAGGTCCCGGGTCTGCCCAACCTGAGTCCCTGCCCCAGCTCGGATTCGCCGTTATCCACGGCCACTGCAGAATCAAGGGGAGAGCCTGGCCAGTGTCCCTGAGGCAGACAGTGCCTGGGGAGCTCCATTCTGCACGGGCAGGGATGGCCAGTGTACAGCCTGGGGACGTAATTAACAGTTTGAA
>NW_006174801.1:0-302 GCF_000334495.1 Tupaia belangeri chinensis | reverse complement strand
CTGCAGTGGGCAGAGAGGAGGGTGTGGGCTCCCCTCGCTGCCCCTCTGGAAGGCTGGGCTCCTGCCTGGCCGGTTTCACTGCAGAAGCCACAGCAGTGAAGAACTGGAGCAGGCGTCCTCCTCCCTCGCTGAGTGGACAGGGCTGGCCTGAGGGCTGGGTCAGTCTGACAGGCCCAGGCCCAGTCTGCCCTTCCCGCCTTCTGTGTTCAGGCTCAGGTTCTAGGAAACCCAGCTCCCATCAGGATGTGGAAGCTGTCCTTTTAATGGTAGAAATTGGAACTCTGGCTGAAGTGCCCGATGTT
>NW_006174800.1:0-302 GCF_000334495.1 Tupaia belangeri chinensis | reverse complement strand
TCTGAGGGCCTCTGCCTCTTCTGCACCCCTGGGCTTCCCAGGGGCTACTCCTGGGCACTGGGAGGAGGTAAGGTGAGCCTGGGTGACCCAGTGATGTGGTTCCTGCTTTTGACCCCAGCGGGAAGGCCAGGGTCAGCCAAGTTAAGGGAGGGGCTGCCCAAACGCAGATTCCAGGTCCCACTGGGGCCTTCACAGGCATTGAGGGCCCTAGTCAATGTGAGTCTGGCAGACATCCCAACTGACTTTTGTT
This sequence comes from Tupaia belangeri chinensis, assembly GCF_000334495.1. Lineage (NCBI taxonomy): Eukaryota > Metazoa > Chordata > Mammalia > Scandentia > Tupaiidae > Tupaia > Tupaia belangeri. Next base: position 52 of record NW_006174800.1, on the reverse strand, counting down.
TTTCTTTAAGTGAGCAAGGTAAGATATTCTCAAAATGACTTTGCTTTTACTG
>NW_006174799.1:0-302 GCF_000334495.1 Tupaia belangeri chinensis | reverse complement strand
CAGCAATGTGCTTTCACGCCTGCCTGGCTCGACCCTCTCCCTGCCAGGTCTTATTCCCCGGATCTCCTACTCAGAAAGTGAACCTGTCCTCTCCCTGTAACAACTCAGATGGCTCCTCTTTTGTCCATCCCTGCCAACCTCCTATTCTAGGCAAGTTAACTGTACCCCCCTCTATTCTCTCGTGGTGTTCAAAGGGGAGCATGAAGGCCCCTGTATAGATAAAGAAAATGAAATGTTACCAGTGTAAACTGTTCATTTCGGTTTTGCCACTCATCGTCTTTCACAAAGTGGATAGGACCCTT
>NW_006174798.1:0-302 GCF_000334495.1 Tupaia belangeri chinensis | reverse complement strand
GCAGGGTGGTGCATGCCCATGGTACTAACTATCTGAGACAAGGGCAGGAGGATGACAGCACAGAAGGCACTATGAGAAAGTTCTCTCTCCTTTTGCCCCTACCTCTCTATCTCATTTAAAAGCAAATAAATGAATAAACTAAAAATCAGGGAAGGGGATATGTGTATGTGTCAATTTGAAGGGAATATGGGGTGTCCAGAAATTTGATTACACACTATTGTTGAGGGTGTCTGTGAGGCTGGTTCTGTGAGTGAACATGTGAGTAGTACATTGAGTAAAGCAGACCATCCTCCCTACTGTGC
>NW_006174797.1:0-302 GCF_000334495.1 Tupaia belangeri chinensis | reverse complement strand
GTTTCTCTCTTGACTCCCTTGTGTCTTCAGGCCCCCTCTCCCTTCCAGTACTGCAGAGTAGCTCAGAGGCTGACTTCCCAACCCTGGCATCTCTCTGTCTCTGCTGTTAATCACACGTGTACCACCTGCACACCTTGTGTGCTCACTCATTCCTCTTTCTTGTGTCTTCGGTTTATTGCTCCTGATCCAAGTCAATATATGTGACTGTGTCTGCTCTATTGAAAATGGCCATCCTTTAACCTAGTTGTCCCTGAACCACTGGGCCCTCTCTCTTCAAAATCCCAACTTTTCACTGTTTACAT
>NW_006174796.1:0-302 GCF_000334495.1 Tupaia belangeri chinensis | reverse complement strand
TTTTTTGTAAACTTTTTGAATACCTCTTCACATATACATTGCATACATAATTATTTTTACTAAAAAATTCTTATGCAGTATATTTATATTTATATGCAATATATTTATCCAAAAATATCTTCCACATTAAGCAATCAATACCAAGCACACAATTTAAGGAAAATATTAGGTTCAAATTTTCATGACAGTTTTTAAAATTGTTTTAAAATTAAGTTGAAACATATTAGTATGAAAAAGAATTGATTATGTATTATGTACATATATTATATACACATTATATACATATATGTATATACATATAT
>NW_006174795.1:0-302 GCF_000334495.1 Tupaia belangeri chinensis | reverse complement strand
TGAGGCAGGCGTCTCTCTCTCTCTCTTTTTTCCTCTCTCTTTCTCCCTCTCCCTCTTTCTTTAAGCCATGCGTGCACACATACACTCTATCATGATTAAAGAGAAAGAAACTTAGAAAGGTGTCCACGTAACGGTACAGCCTGCTGAGTTTCACACACGTGGACGTACCTTTGCAACCAGGACCCAGACTGAGAAACTGCTTGGCTAGTGCCCTGGTGCATCCCTGGCGTCCTCCATGGGGCAAGCATTATCCCCACTTCTCACCTTCTAAATCACCAGGGTGTTGGTCGCTGTTTAGGTTT
>NW_006174794.1:0-302 GCF_000334495.1 Tupaia belangeri chinensis | reverse complement strand
TGACCCTCAGATTCTACTCTCTGGGCTTCAGAAAATACAGTTTGCATGTGACAAAGAGAATATTTGATTGCATACGCACCGCAACGTTAACCACGAGTGCAGAGGTATAACAATCTATGTCAAATTCCAACACTGTAACTATTGGCGTCAAGATTAATATTGAATTAAAAAAATAAAAATAGATAGTAATTGCCATAGCCAGTATCGAAAAAAGTCCTAATTATTCCCAACCCTGGTATTAACATACTTGTTCGATATATTGTATTAAGGTTGGCCTGTAATTTCCCATATGATGTTATAAA
>NW_006174793.1:0-302 GCF_000334495.1 Tupaia belangeri chinensis | reverse complement strand
GGGCCAGGACTGGAACCATGCAGTTGGCTGTGTCAGATCTGGCTCTCTTAACCACCAAGGTACAGGGGTGGCTCTCTCTGTCTCTCCATCTGTCTCTCTTGCTTATGAAAGAAGTAAACTTTGAAAAAAGAGGTAGGCCATTAGAGGAAGAAAAAAACAACAGATGTAAAAATACAGGGGAGATGTAAATGAAAAAAATATATTTATTGCATGTCCTTTTCAGAATCATTTCCTCATTATTCCTGTTTGAGCTGAAGAACTGTATTACATGTGCAGGGTAAAACCCTGAAATACAGAAAAAA
>NW_006174792.1:0-302 GCF_000334495.1 Tupaia belangeri chinensis | reverse complement strand
ATTTTTCACTTTCCTTCTTTCTCTCTCTCTGTCTCACTTGCACTGGTGGGCACACTCACCCTCTAGCAAAAAACGTTTAAAAAAGAATAATAAAATAAAAACTGCCTCTCCCAACCCAGCAAGGACTGGGTTCAGGCTTATGAAGCCCATTTGTTGGGGCCTATTGGAGTTTTCAAAGAAAAGGATTCAAAGGCAGTGCATTGCATAGTGTATGTGGGAAGTATTGTTTCAGGAAACTGTAGGGGGAGGGATGTGGCCACATTGGAGCTGCTCATGCTTGGAAAGAATTTTCTTTTTTTTTT
>NW_006174791.1:0-302 GCF_000334495.1 Tupaia belangeri chinensis | reverse complement strand
CTCAGTCTAAACCGCAAAGAGGGAGAACTCACCAATTTCCTTCTTTTCTTCCAAGTTTCAACTCACCTCCAAAGTCTGCATTTGGTAATTGCCTTTTATTTATTTTTTCAGAGTTTATCACTGTCATATTTAGGTAGATTGATCTAACATGACTTTACTCTGTCATGCATGGATGCAAAATGCCTCATCCACTAAGTTTTAAAGTTTAATAATGACTTATTTTCTTTTTAGAACTTTCATTTGATCCTTTACATGTTTTTGTAGTCACTCTCTCAATAGCTTCTTGTGTATTGTTTTTTTTT
>NW_006174790.1:0-302 GCF_000334495.1 Tupaia belangeri chinensis | reverse complement strand
TTTTTGAAATAGTCATTGTGTAAATCTAACTTCAGTCAGCTACTAAAATTACAAATATCAATGCTATCTCAGAATAATGGCTGTTTCTGACATTATGGGTATTGATTCACTACTAAATTTTATTAGTTTTTCCTTATTGTGTTCTCCTACACTTCTTTTCATTTGTTTGGTCACTAATAATATCTGTACTTCCATATCTGATACCTTGATTTGTATTATTCCTCTCTTTTCAAGGATGATCTAAAATTTTTCAGTTTGTTGATCTAATTAAAAGAGCAGCTAGTGGTTACATTGATTTTTTT
>NW_006174789.1:0-302 GCF_000334495.1 Tupaia belangeri chinensis | reverse complement strand
AAAATTCCAAAAGAGGAAACCTCCCTTTTCAAGTGGTGATGCTGAGAATACTAAATTGAAGTGAGCAGAGTGGTTTATTCTTCTCACTAAAATCCATAGTATAGCCGTCAACCCTCAGTGTTACTCAGAGATCCTCACAAACTGGACTCTAAAGTTCTGTTCCTTTCCACATGCTGCAGTGTTGCTCTTTTCCACTTGTGAACGCTGACAGTTCTGAGTGAATGTGCATTCATCCATCCATCCACTCATCTATGAAACACTCTAAACTGCACACATTCTGTGTGCCAGGCCTTGCTCAAAGA
>NW_006174788.1:0-302 GCF_000334495.1 Tupaia belangeri chinensis | reverse complement strand
TTTTTAAAAATGACTTTCTTTTGTAAGCGAGACAGAACAATAGGGAAATAACTGATTAGTTTACAGCAGTTGACTTCAGGTTATTTTCTTTAAATAAGGATTAAAACACAGGGACTATATTATCACACTGGTTGAAACTAGCCTGTTGGGGAAATGTAACTATCTCTCATTCTCCTGATTTCTAAGGGTAGATAAACAGTTTGGTTTCAGCTTGGCGACTGGAACCTCAAGTGACTCCGTTTTGATTTTGAGTCTGATCTGTTGGGTCCTAGGGGCTTAGTCCAAACCAATGGCCTCCTATA
>NW_006174787.1:0-301 GCF_000334495.1 Tupaia belangeri chinensis | reverse complement strand
TCCTCTGTCCCTTTGTGTTTGTCATTTTGGTGACTCCCTGGAACATGGCGGTTCCAGCCAAAAGGAATCGATGAACTTTTTGAAGACCCCTCAGTGTAGACACGCTTCGTGCTCCCCATTTATTGGGAAGAATGAGCTACAGAAAGAACAATGATACCGCCAGAGGCTGATATGGAAGGAGGATGTTAGACGGGTCATGGGTACACAGAGAAAGGAGCAACCAAGAGCTTCGAGGCAAAAGGAGGGTCCAGATGGGGCGTCACTCAGGGAGAGCTGGTGGCTTACACCTGGGCCCCGCGTG
>NW_006174786.1:0-301 GCF_000334495.1 Tupaia belangeri chinensis | reverse complement strand
CCATCAAGCCCTTGCATTATTTGGGTATCATGAGGTCACCAGTGTGTGCTGTGTTGCTGGTGGTGTCCTTGTTTGGAGGATTTTTACATGCAATAGTTCTAAGCATTATTTATGGGTTCCCATTCTGTAGCCCCAATGTCACTGATCACTTTTTTTGTGACATGTATCTCTTACTGAAACTTGTCTGTACAGACACCTATGTCATTGACCTGTTAGTGGTGGCCAATGCTGGACTAATTTGTACTATTTTATTTCTGTTCTTACTCATCTCTTACAGTGTTATCTTGCTCTCGCTAAAAAA
>NW_006174785.1:0-301 GCF_000334495.1 Tupaia belangeri chinensis | reverse complement strand
GAAAGTGAGAAAGCAAGCGGCCAGGTCCGGATCTCCAATGCTGTTGGCCATGTGAGAGTCCAGCACCCCAGCCACCAAGTCACCTGCCGGCTGCACACAATTCCGGATTTTAGAGCTGGGTGAGGGGCAACCTGATCAAATGTAGTAATCCGTTCTACAGTTCCCAGGTAAAATGGCCAACCATTTCTGGGCAGCTCTAACAGGAAATACAGGGCCAGCAAGGTGGCTAGTGGCTAAAGCACCTGGATCCGACAGGATCTACCTAAAGCTGGAATCTTGAACCTGGTGGCCTAAAAAACAC
>NW_006174784.1:0-301 GCF_000334495.1 Tupaia belangeri chinensis | reverse complement strand
ATGTAACTACTACACCATCTGCTTGTCCCAAATTATAATTTCTTACACAAAATAAAAGATAGTTCAAAAATGTTTATAATTTTAATTACAGTGCAAATTACAGACTCCAAATATGTCTGTATGAAAGTCATGATGACATCCAGGTAATAGTAGAAAAGACAGTTTGAACCCCTGGGAAATGCCATGTCCCTGAGGACAATAGTGTCAATCCCACCTTGATCAGGGTTACACAGTGTTATTATTTCTATTTTCATTTATGTGTGGGGTTTGTCCCTGAGAAGGCAATGGGTGATATCGGTAA
>NW_006174783.1:0-301 GCF_000334495.1 Tupaia belangeri chinensis | reverse complement strand
AAACATAAAATTACCAGCTGCTCCAGTAATTATACTCCTGGGCATATACCCAGAAGAATTTAAATAAGGGACTTGAACAGAAATTTGTGGATCTAAGTTCACAGCATCATGACTTGCAGTACCAAAATAGTAGGATAAAAGTGTCCATCTATAGATAATGGATTAAAAAAACGTGGTCTATCATACAGTAGAATGTTATTTTCTTAAAAGGGAAGGAAATTGACGTGCATCAACATGGATGAACCTTTAGGATATAACGCAAATGAAACAATCTAATCATGAAAGGACAAATATTCATAGA
>NW_006174782.1:0-301 GCF_000334495.1 Tupaia belangeri chinensis | reverse complement strand
TAGTCTAGAATTATCCCCCATTTAAAGATTCCTAATTTAATCACATTTGAAATTTTCCATTTGCCTTTTAAGGCAACACAGTCAAATATTCCAGAGACAAGAAGTCAGACATCTTGTGGAGATATTATTAGGGTTCCATGATACTCATTGTCATAAAGACCAGAGCTCTGTGTCCTTACATAGCAGAAGAGAGGGAATCCTCTCCCCAAAGTCGTTTTTATAATGGCATTAATCCATTCATGAGAGAAGAGCCCTCTTGGCTTAAACCTCTCCCAAATAGCCACAACTTTAAACACCACTA
>NW_006174781.1:0-301 GCF_000334495.1 Tupaia belangeri chinensis | reverse complement strand
TTTTTTAAAGTTTCTTTCTTTTTGTGACAGTGAAAGAGAGAAGGACGAGCTCCCTCGACCAGGTCTCATGCTGTGGGCACGGCCCTGCCTTTCAGCCTTCTCAGTGAGCCAGGACCGTGGTGCATGCGCTGGTATGTACAGGTCAGCTGGGGAGTGGAACCCACAGTCTCCCATCTATTGGGTCATTGGAAAAGTCATGGCTGTATTCCTAAAAGATCCGACAGTGCGTGACTACTATGCCACCAAGCCAGCCCTTCATTTTAAAAAATATGCATTTGAGGGACCAGCAGTTAGCATAATG
>NW_006174780.1:0-301 GCF_000334495.1 Tupaia belangeri chinensis | reverse complement strand
CCTCCCTCATGTTTCCACAAGGTATTTCCGGTAGTAGAAGGAATCATTCCAATTCCTCTTTACCCCTTGCTTGCTGCTCCTCATTGGAGAAAGAGAAACTTCTATGATTGGCGAGTTGGGGAGAGTTTATCATTTGCCGTCCATTAAGCCACGATAAACAGAGGAATGGGCTCCACCTCTCCTTTGCCTTCTTGGGGTAGCCTGACTCTCACAGTAAAAGTGCTCATGCCAAGACCAGCATTGGTGGCACAGGTGAGAAGTGTACTGATTTGCAGTGCTGGACGCCACATGGCCAACTGTG
>NW_006174779.1:0-301 GCF_000334495.1 Tupaia belangeri chinensis | reverse complement strand
AGGAGGTTGTGCATTCCTAGCTCTCTCATAACACTCCCAGCTTAAAAACTCCTCTTTTGGAATTTATGCAATGATATTTTAAGACAATCACTGTTGTGCTGTGAGTTCTACTTCCCTTTAACTAAGAGGATTGGGAGATTCCTCTCATTTGCCTAAAGCAAGAGAGAACAGAAAGTAAACCACTTTGAAAGCTTTGATTTATCTCTCCTGCCTTTGCATTTGCATTTATAGAACATGCTAGGTAGGAGGGTCCTAACTAGCTCTGGAAATATCTAAAGGTAAGTGAAGGGGTGGACTGTTA
>NW_006174778.1:0-301 GCF_000334495.1 Tupaia belangeri chinensis | reverse complement strand
GTGTGTGTGTGTGTGTGTTAGAGAAGAAGGAACCGTGTAGACCGAGTGTGGACCCTGAGTCAGGTGGCGTCTTTGAAAGTCATTATGGCAGATGGAGACTAGAACAACAGCAAGAACTCCTGCTTCTGCTCTGCTTCTCCTATAGAGGCCAAGGCCTGGGCCAGCCGTCTCCGCTGGGGTCACCATCTGTGGCCCACATTTTAGTTCTCAGCCAGGTAAAGAGGAAGCGAGGAATGGATCCAGCATTTCTGAAAAGCATTTTTCAGAAATAAATTATCTAGAGACCAGCAGATGGCATAAC
>NW_006174777.1:0-301 GCF_000334495.1 Tupaia belangeri chinensis | reverse complement strand
CAGCCAGAGCATGGCAGTGACAGAGCTAGCTGCGCCCCCTCTTGGCCTGTTCTGGGAACTTTTTTGGTAGTAGAACTGCTAATTAACATAGCTGAATCAGTTTGTCATGAATATGCTAATCAGATACTCAGTTCATGGGGGTTTGGGAAGAATTGCTTGGCAAAGGGAATATAAATAGTAGAAGTGGGGCATAATCATGTTGTGGGGTCACAGCATAAAGATCCACCCCCAAATGCCTGGCATTTTGTGAGAGACTGGTTAATTTTCAAAGAAGCACAGTTTAAATAGAAAACCCAAATAG
>NW_006174776.1:0-301 GCF_000334495.1 Tupaia belangeri chinensis | reverse complement strand
GTCCTCTGCGCTGGCACTGCAGACCGCGCTCCCCGGCCGTGCTCTTCCCACATTCTAGTTCCGGTTTGCTCATCTCTCCATAGCGAGTCAGCAGGACTTACACAGCACCTTGTCTTCCTCACTGATCAACTCCCCTGCCCCTCGCCCCCACATCTTGCACAGCACACGTCACATAGCAGGTACTTAAATGTCTTCACATATAAATTAATGACTGAATAATCAAATAAACCAAGATAATTCCAGAGATTTCCTGAACCTTATTTGTTAGCATGGCTAGATGGAATTCATGTAGCTTGACTTA
>NW_006174775.1:0-301 GCF_000334495.1 Tupaia belangeri chinensis | reverse complement strand
GTACAAACACAGCTGAAAAAAATGGAATGTACTAGTTTGTCAAAGAGGAAAATAATGAGAGAAATAGGATTTATTTTCTGGTATTTGAGAAGATATGTAGTCGTTTTAAAAACGAGGTTTCTGTATGTAGTCCAGTGAGCCTTTCTCTCTCCTCTTTCCCCGTCTGCCCATAGCAGTGCCAGTTTGGTATCCTTTCCCTGCTCTCATGAGCCATTTTCAGGCCTGCTTGGGGGTAAGCCTGCTCTTCACAGAAAGCAGCATTGTGTGATTAATAAAAGTTTCATATTCTCTGTGTGTATGT
>NW_006174774.1:0-301 GCF_000334495.1 Tupaia belangeri chinensis | reverse complement strand
GAACGTTCATGATTGTGGCTATTCACAAAAGCCAGTCCCTCTCTTTTGCTGGAGGCTTCTGACCTGGGATAATTTGAGATTTTGCTGAGTCAGGAGTTTGAATCACAGAAGTTGCCAGGCTGGAATGTGAGAGGGAGACCTTTTGCCAGGAAATAGGCCTAGTTGACCAGGCACTAAGAATCCACATTGCCAGGTTGGTGTGGTGGTACTCTACCTGGTCTCTCATGTACAATGCCTCACCGAGTTATCATGGTTGTTGCCTTATTATCACAAAGAAGCAGAATCATTAGTGTAAAAATAA
>NW_006174773.1:0-301 GCF_000334495.1 Tupaia belangeri chinensis | reverse complement strand
CCCTGGGTGTTGTGCAAAAACAGCATTCTAAAATACTGGCTTCGTCCTGGCGTCCGGGCTACGTTGAAGGAGAGGAGAAGCAGGTAAAGACCCCGCTAGGACCCTGACTCCCATCCACGTAGAGGGGTGGAGGCCTCTCACAGGGCGAGTGGTGGGTGGCGATTCCGAAGACGAGCTACAGGTCGCCCTCAGACTCAGACTGGAAGTGAGCGGTTCGCTGTGGCTCCCACCCTCAAAGAGCACGCCAGCCTGGGAAGGAGCTTTCCCAGGGTCACCGGGTGTGTGTGTGTGTGTGTGTGTG
>NW_006174772.1:0-301 GCF_000334495.1 Tupaia belangeri chinensis | reverse complement strand
ATAGCTTTACAGCATACAACATTGCTTTTTCAAACACAAATACGTGGCATATCAGTCAAGACAAAACTTTACCATACACAGTACCATCAGCACCATATAAGATTTAAAAATATATATATATCCAGTAAAGTGTATTCTTTGATTCATAAGCTATTTGTTGTTGGTTTTTAAATAATTTTAAGAATGTGGATTTTTGTAGTTTTTATATTATTATTATAGGTTTCCCATTCACCAACTATGGCTTAAATGCAGCCAGAGAATAACGAAACGTTACCGAGAGTTTCTAAAGAAAGTAGAAATG
>NW_006174771.1:0-301 GCF_000334495.1 Tupaia belangeri chinensis | reverse complement strand
CTAGAGTAACAATACTGGCGACCAGCAAGGTGACACTTGGCCCTGGCCACCTGGCCTTGCCCAAGTCTCCTAAGCCCGTGTGCTGATTGTGTGACGAGACCATGGTCCCTACTGACGGGGTGGCCCAGAGAGCCCCATGCACAGGGAGGACGCTTTGTCCAGTTAAGGCCCCAACGGTCCCCCCAGGGCCTTGGCCAGGCCCCAGAGAGCCCCGAGCCTGGGAAACGCCTGCACCTGACAGGACAGTGCAAGCCGCCCACGTCCCGTTAATGTCTAAATCCAGGCGTCTCCATCCCGAACG
>NW_006174770.1:0-301 GCF_000334495.1 Tupaia belangeri chinensis | reverse complement strand
TTAACCACCTTGCCACCTGCTGGTCCCATCATCAAATATTCCATTTTAGACTCAGCTGTGGTACTGTGTGCCAAGGCCATTTTGGAGGCCTGGGTTCAATTCCCAGTCCACGCGAAAAAGCTAGGTGTAGTACACGCCTGTAGTCCCAGCTACTGGGGAGACTAAGGTAGGAGGATGGCAACATAGTTAATACTCCGCTGAAACAAGACATGGACACTCATAGAATACTCTATTTATTTATTTTTTAGTTTGTTATCAGGTGTGTGTACTTGCTAGTGAAAGAGAGAGAGAGAGAGAGAGA
>NW_006174769.1:0-301 GCF_000334495.1 Tupaia belangeri chinensis | reverse complement strand
TCTCTCTGGTCAAATTAAATAAATGGATAAACAAAGTTGAGTCAAATAATTCTTTTTTTAAAAAAATGCAGAATGTCTCCTCATTTGAAGCAGGTTGTGTGCCAGAGATTTAGCTGTCATTGTTTGGAACCCCGGATGCCTTTTCTCATAGGCGTGTTATAAATGCTACTGATACTCTGGGCAAGCCTTAGAAGGCTTGCTGTCCCGTAATGTACCTGAAGTACAGACCCGTGCAGTTAACAGGACGGGAGCCCGCTGCCATGTATCATAGTGATTTAGGTGTTGGGCCATGGCTCCTTGC
>NW_006174768.1:0-301 GCF_000334495.1 Tupaia belangeri chinensis | reverse complement strand
TACTTGAAGTCCTCAGAAGTACTAGAGTAGTGATTTGCTGCTGCCGAGCGTGGGCGCAGGTGGGTTTACGCAGAGCTTGGTCGTGATTCTCTCCCGCGCCACGCTGCCTGTCCCTTAGCACCTGCTTTTTTCAGTAAGGTCCCTTGTGTCACCCTTCGGAGGGGTCACCACAGCCGCTGGAGCCACCTGGAGACAAGTCGGAGACTCTTTGAGGCCGCCATCCCCGCCATGCCCAAGAATAAAGATAAAGGAGGTAAAAATAGGTGCAGAGGTAAAAATGAGAATGAATCTGAAAAAAGAG
>NW_006174767.1:0-301 GCF_000334495.1 Tupaia belangeri chinensis | reverse complement strand
GTCTAGCGCTTTAACCAGTATACCACTTGCTGGCCCCACAAATTGAATTTTATTGTTCCCATATATTTAGTGTTATCCTGGACCAGGGAAAGCATCAGATTCACAAGAGCAGGCACCCTGATCTAGATCCTCAGAATCCCTGGGCAAGGCCAGGGTCTCTGCATTATAACATATTTCCCAGCTGATGGTCATCCAAGTGCGAGGCTCTTTAACTCAGTGCTACTATTATATAATCTAAAATGTGGTTCTATATGTTCTTGTATTTATACATGTAAGCATTTACTCCCTAAATTAAAAAAAA
>NW_006174766.1:0-301 GCF_000334495.1 Tupaia belangeri chinensis | reverse complement strand
ATAATGATCTCAGTTTCCTTGGCTATATACCCAGAAGTATAATTACTGGATCATGTCTTAGTTATACTTTTAGTTTTTTGAAGAATCTCCATACTATTTTTAATAAGGCTATTCCACTTTCATTCCCTTTCCTCCACATCCTCACTTATTTTTCATCCTTTTAATAAAACCTTTTCTAACCGTTTTCAGGTAGTATGTCATTGGGATTTTAATTTACATTTTCCAAATGATTAGTAATGCTGAGCATTTCTTTTTTTTATGTCCCTATTTGTTATTTGTATGTATGATTTCTTTTGATAAA
>NW_006174765.1:0-301 GCF_000334495.1 Tupaia belangeri chinensis | reverse complement strand
AAAAAAAAAAAAACCCTTAGGTTACTGATACTTGGTAATTTCCCAGCAAAATAACCAACTTGCCACCAGATCACAACAATGTAAACAGCATTTGAGGCTACTCGCTACTCGCTATCTTCATTTAGCTTCATTAGCTTCTTACTGCCTCACTTGTAAATTTGTATTTCATGACACTTCCAGGAAGATCTTCACTACCAAGAAAGGGCCAGAGAGCAGAGAACATAGAATAGGAGAGGCTATGAGTTCCAGCATAGGAGAAGAGTAGCAAGTCCAGCACCAGTCCATGTGGAAGAAGGGCTGA
>NW_006174764.1:0-301 GCF_000334495.1 Tupaia belangeri chinensis | reverse complement strand
GATCTTTGCTGTTTTAGCACTTTTCCCCAGACTTGGAAGTCCTAACCTCACCGTTACATGGCTCAAGCCTCAGCAGAGCCTGCTCAGTATCTGAGTTCCCCATTGCAAATGCCCAGGGCAGAGAAGTTGGACTGGCCTAGCCTGAACCAGGTGTTCAACATATGATCACATGGTAAGAGTATGAAAACCTCTTCTGGGACTCTGCAGGAACAACTTCTGTCAGGGACAAGTAGCTATGAAAGACTCTTGCATAAGTCACTGTGTATAAGTAGGTGCTCAGGAAACTCGATTACTACTTACC
>NW_006174763.1:0-301 GCF_000334495.1 Tupaia belangeri chinensis | reverse complement strand
TCAATTGTGACCTTGTGGCACATACTTCCACTGCCCCTGTGATCATATCCAAATGTTGAAACATACACAAATGTTTGGCATGTTTTTCATTCAAACCATTTAAATATTCCCTATCCTTTGGCATACTGCTCGAAAGAAATAGAATTTAAAATTTTCTTTCTGTTCCTTTCTTATGATATTTACATTGATCTTTCCATTTTATTTTCGGGAACTTACAAAAATATTAGTAAGTTTTCTTGAAAGTCTCTTATTCTCTATTAAAATGACAGTTTTCTTGGTGTCTTTAAGTTTCCCTGATTTT
>NW_006174762.1:0-301 GCF_000334495.1 Tupaia belangeri chinensis | reverse complement strand
TGTGTGTGTATCTACATAGTATGCATGTATGCCTACGTATTTGTGCATGCATGTATCTGTGTCACCCTCTTGCTCACACTTGGGCTCCTCCCTCAGATGCATATTGAGCTCAAGGACCTGCTCAAGCTGGGGGATGATTCTGTATGGGAGAATACAGCCTCTGCCAGGGAGGCTGTTCTGGATGGGGAGAAGTTTCTGCAAGAGGAGCTCCTGGCTCTTCTTGCCTAAGCCATCCTCAGCAGTGGGATGAGGCGCTCTCCCTCACCAGGCACCTGAGCCCAAGTCTTTTTTTTTTTTTTTT
>NW_006174761.1:0-301 GCF_000334495.1 Tupaia belangeri chinensis | reverse complement strand
CACTCCCCACCCAAGTCTAGGGACAAAACTGCAGACCTTGATGTCAGCAGCCTCTGTGCCCACTCAATTTGACATCAACACACCCGAATGTTTACTGGTCCCCCTGCACAATAATGAAGAGTACTCTTGACCGCAGGGAAAGCCCTCCCATGTTGATGTTAGTGGAGGATACTAATAGAGCTCTGTATTTATTGTGGAGTGAAAGATGTGTTTTTGCTATTTCTTGATTACTTTTTTTTACTTGTCTATTTTTAAATGGTTTCTGTAGCTGCTTACTGGCTTAGAAAAATTATTATTAAAA
>NW_006174760.1:0-301 GCF_000334495.1 Tupaia belangeri chinensis | reverse complement strand
CCCCAGGGCTGGCTCAGTGGGTCTGAGACGGGGCCCTGGGGAGCTGTAACGAGGCGTCCCACGCAGGGAAGTGATGGAGACCACGGCGTGCGACACTAATGAACCTCTTCCAGAGCGCGGAGTGTGTAACATGCAAACTGACTCAACCGTGGGCCCCTCTGGCTGCACCCGGGACTGGGGTCTGCGCTGGCGGGAAGGCAGCTGCTGTCCCAGACAGACACTCTCAGGCCCTCTGTGCCCAGGGCGGCCGCTCTCCATCGCCCCCCGCAGGCGAGGGGCCCAGGCCGGGCCGGCATCTGCG
>NW_006174759.1:0-301 GCF_000334495.1 Tupaia belangeri chinensis | reverse complement strand
TTGACGAGAAGAAAAGTCTTTAAAATATTAGCATATGACCAGCTCCTGGAATACTGCCTGGCACGTAGTAGGATTTCAGGATATTTAGTGGATGAATTTATTGAGCACAGGTCAGGGATGAAAGCAGCAGGGGAAGGGCAGAACAGCCTAAGGACCAGAGAACTGACAGAGAAAGTCATGGGGGAGCTACAGAAGCTCTCGAAGTTGATGCCAAAGAGAAGGGGGATCTATTTGTTTGCTCAGGCTATCATTAGAAAGTATCACCAAGTGGGTAACTCAACACAACACAAGTGGGGGCCAG
>NW_006174758.1:0-301 GCF_000334495.1 Tupaia belangeri chinensis | reverse complement strand
GGGTAGTATTACTGGAATGAAGAAGCTATCTTCAGTCTCTATATTCAAATGGAGAAGCCAAGCCCCAGAGATTGTTAGTAATCCTTGTGTGAAAAATTTGGTTTTGATACAGAGACAGTTCAGGGAAAGTAGAGCCAAGACAGAGCTCCTGATGACAAAATAACCTGAATAACCCACAAGTAAAGCTGCCTTGAGCCTGTGTATTTTCAGCCGATATGAGTGATTTTTCTCTCCTTCTTTCTAAAGGCCCTCTGGTTTCTTTCAGAAATCTAATCAACACAATGAGAAAACATTATTCTGT
>NW_006174757.1:0-301 GCF_000334495.1 Tupaia belangeri chinensis | reverse complement strand
AGAACTGGAGCATTTTGGAGAATTCCTGACAGTAAGATAAAGGAAATAAATGAAGCCTTCCTGTAAACTTGAGTTAGGTCTGAGGAAGGGCCTGGGCTACTCTGCAAGGGTGACGTTTCGCACCTGCCATGGCTCGCAGTGAAAACTGGGCGTGTCCAGCACAGCGAACGCTCCGGTGCTTGCTCTGTGTGTCTCAGAGTCGGATGATCCAAGTGCAGCCCCACTCACGGAGGCGTCCATCTCATCCACTTGGTTATTGTCGCTTTAAAAGAAGTTATAACATCTGTGAGTTCAGCCCCCT
>NW_006174756.1:0-301 GCF_000334495.1 Tupaia belangeri chinensis | reverse complement strand
AGAGGGCTACTACAGGAGTTACATGAGCTATGAGAAAAATAAAGTGAAGCAACCATATCCTGAAACACCTGTCCAATAACTTCTTGGACTTGGCACATATTTTGAGTTTCTCTAGCTGTCTTATTTTAGAAACCTGGCACCAAAAGGTGAAGTGGGTCAAAGATCACATTTTATCCTGGGTAGATACATGCATGAATCCCTTCTCCAAGTGGCTCCCAGACTCCATATTTTTGTTCTGAAAAATTGGTCTCTATATTGTTCAGGATTTATGCTTACATGATGTACTACTCCCAGTAGTACT
>NW_006174755.1:0-301 GCF_000334495.1 Tupaia belangeri chinensis | reverse complement strand
GAGAGAGAGAGAGAAGAATACCTATAAGGGTTTTGACACCTCGACTCACTCCCAGCCTTCAACTAGCCACAGATTATGGATAAATGATGCATGTCCAGCATACTTAGTGAGAGCTTTGGAGTTAAGCTGGAAACTTTTGCATGTAAGATTATTGTGCAGAATGTCACATTTTACCACTGCACACCAGCTGGTCCTGAAAAGATTCAATCTTTGAAAATAAGATTTTGGGGTGACCAGATTATAGCACAGCAGTAATACACAATGCTCTGCAAGTCAAGCCCCCATGGGAAGGTTCTAGATT
>NW_006174754.1:0-301 GCF_000334495.1 Tupaia belangeri chinensis | reverse complement strand
AGAACCTAAATGGCAAGAGTTACTCCACGATGGTGAACAATCTCGAAACCCATCTCTGGCCAAGGTGGTTCAAAAAAAGTGAAGCCCAATACAGTTCTCATATTGTGTAGAAAGAAAGCAGGAAACCCACGATGGGACTACCTGACTCAGGTTGGAATAGAGTGCAGAGAGAAAGAAAAGCCTTCCTATGACGCTGACACGGATCCTAGTGAGGGACTGATGATGTTCTAAATAACATTTATCAAGATGGAGATGATACGAAGCGAACCTTTATTAAAGCCTGGGTGGAATCAAGAGAGAA
>NW_006174753.1:0-301 GCF_000334495.1 Tupaia belangeri chinensis | reverse complement strand
CAAAATGCAAATCAAAACAACAAGGCAATACTACTTAACCCAAATAATAATGGTTCTTATTAAGAAAATAAAGAATGACAAAAACTTATGAGGGCACTTCAGCACTGCAGGTAGAAATGTAATCTACATACTGTTTTCCAATGACAATGAAAAACAATATAGAAGTTCCTCAATAAGCTACAGAAGAACTTCCATTTGACCCAGTAATCCCACTCATGGCATTTACCCAAAGAACAGAAAAATACTTGTTGGAAAGACATTTTCAAGTCATTACAATCAGGTAGGCTTTATTCCAGGGATG
>NW_006174752.1:0-301 GCF_000334495.1 Tupaia belangeri chinensis | reverse complement strand
AAAAAGAAAGTAAAAGGTTTCCTGTACTCGTCACAGGCCCATTTTGATAAGTAAAATGTACAATATAGTGCAGTAATTAAAACTAAGAACTTCATTCAGCTATTTCTCCAGCTTCCAATTGGGGTGTCTCCCCGTCTGAAAAGCCTATACTGGGGATTGGGGTAAGAGGGGCTTTTCTCTATGTCCTCATCCTGTTTTCCCTCTGCCTCCCTTTAGACTTACTCTGACTTCTTTAGGAGTTTTGATTGTGAAGGGCGAGGTCTCCCATGGCTGACTGTTGCAGTGTGGGGTTGGTGAGACT
>NW_006174751.1:0-301 GCF_000334495.1 Tupaia belangeri chinensis | reverse complement strand
GCCCCGCAGGGCTAGCTCTTATTAGCATTGTTACTTTCCTTGGGGCCTGGCAAACCCTCGAAAGGGAGGAGGTGAGGCCGGCTGTCCGGGGAACCTTCAGGGCCAGGGATCCTGACTAGGAAAGGTGGAAAGGGAGAGCTTGTGGCTGTGCCGATGCGGACACCTGAGCTCCACGCAGAGGCAGAGAGCAGAGGGCAGGACACAGAGCATGGCAGGAAGAGAGTGTTGGGGGCCAGAGACTCCCGTTCAAGCTGGAGGCCGGGGTGCGTGGTCCAGGAGGGGCCGTGGGGGCTCTGTGCAG
>NW_006174750.1:0-301 GCF_000334495.1 Tupaia belangeri chinensis | reverse complement strand
AGGAGCATGTCTTCAGGTGTTTAGTTCCTGTTTACCCAATCCTTTCTGCTCCCAGTTTGGCTGGAGTTTGAGCTGGACAGGTAGATATAAGGTGGCAGAGCACCTCACATGCCATGCTATGGTGCCTGTAATGGAGCAGCTGCTCCTCCCCCACTGTAGGCTAAGCAGGAGTCCCTGCTGATGAGCTTAGACTGGGCAGCCTGTTCCTCCCTATTGCTCTAGGATGGATGAGGGGCAGAACAGTGTCAGCACAGGGAGTGCAGCAGTTTCTACCTTCTATTTCTGTGACTTCAGGAACTGG
>NW_006174749.1:0-301 GCF_000334495.1 Tupaia belangeri chinensis | reverse complement strand
GCACCTGATGTGTTCTTCAAGCCTCCATGACTAGGTTTCAAACCCCAGTTGGCCATGTAGGATTTGACTCCATTAACTACTAGCCATGGGGCTGGTTGTCTTGTTTCTTTCTTTTCTTTCACTCCCAAGCTTCTGAGAGCACCCTCTGCAAGCTGGCCTTTTCCTTCCAGATGTGGTGCTTTCTCAAGAGACCATCTGGTGTTTTGCATTTTATGCTTTTCCTGTTGATTTCCCAGTTAGTGGGCCTTGCTGACCCAGACTCAGACTTTCTGGTATTTCCTCATCTCCAGGTTGGACATTC
>NW_006174748.1:0-301 GCF_000334495.1 Tupaia belangeri chinensis | reverse complement strand
AGTGAGGCTGTCTAAAACAGAGCCAGGCACAGTGGCTCACCTCTCTAGTCCCAGCTAGAAGCCAAGGCAGGAAGACCACAATATGGCAAGACCTTATCTAAGAATGATAATAATAAGAATAAATTTAAGTGAAAATAAGTCAGTGAATATCCTGTAGGTACGTAAATGATGATGAGATAGGGAAAACTGAAGCACAGCAAAATAAAATACTTTGCTTAAGGTCAATGAGGTTACTAAGTAGTTGAGTTGGAAGCCAAGCCCAGGCAGTTTAGCATGAGAACACATTATTTCTCCCCCCCCC
>NW_006174747.1:0-301 GCF_000334495.1 Tupaia belangeri chinensis | reverse complement strand
GGTCCCTGCACCCAACACCTACTATGTGCCACTGTGCGAGGCCCTTCCCCTGCTGGCTTCGCTTCGCTTCACATCTGTGGGCCTAAGAGTGGGGGCACATGCCAGGGGTCTGGAATGTCTGTGGCAGAAAGGGAATGAGCCAAACACAGAACTCGAGAGGGCAACTGTAGAGACCAGGGGTTGCACAGGGTGGAGGGTGGTGGTGGAGGAGCTCGGGAGAGGCTACAGGACAGACACAAGGAAGCATGTGTACAAGGCGGATAGGATTGGGTTTTTGGTTGTTTTTTGTTTTTGTTTTTGT
>NW_006174746.1:0-301 GCF_000334495.1 Tupaia belangeri chinensis | reverse complement strand
AATTCGGCCACATGGGTGACATCCATTTGCCAAATTCGGAGGGGGAGAAGGCCCTTTGGGTTAACTCCCCATGAAGGGGGGTGGTGGAAAGTTACACATGACCCACAAGACTTGAAAATTTCTCTGGCTAGTTGTCGTGGGATGTGAAAATGGGCCTGTAATGTTTTTGAATTAACATGAAACTGGGCGTGGAAGTATTGGGCCCTCTGGGCAGGGGTTACAAGGAAGGCTTGTTGTAGTTGTGTAAGTCTGTCAGCCTGGGCGTTACCATCACTCAGGGGTCCTGGCAGGCCAGTGTGTG
>NW_006174745.1:0-301 GCF_000334495.1 Tupaia belangeri chinensis | reverse complement strand
AGAGATAGAAACACCAAAAAAATATTTCATATACTCCACACATTTCTTTACTTTCTCCAGCTAATCAGGCAAGGCCGTGTGATTTGTTCTAGTCCATAACTTTGGGTAGAGGATGGCCACCCATTGAAGAGCAGGTGTAAATTCTCCTTTTACTCATAGGAAGCGTGAATATCATATATCGAGGTGACTAAGTCATTAGGTCAAAGGAGATTGGCCCACCTGTTCTCCACCTGAAAGACAGGGACACTGGAGAGCTACTTGACCTGCAATCAGCTCTACACCAGTGGAAATAAACTTTAAT
>NW_006174744.1:0-301 GCF_000334495.1 Tupaia belangeri chinensis | reverse complement strand
TCATTGTACCTGGCACACTCAGGAGGTCTCTGGACACAAATTCAGACCCATGAAGGTCTGACTGGCAGAAAGTCACGTTTTGTCACCGTGCAATCCTCTAGCCCCTCTAAATGATTTTAAAATAGTGAAAAGCTTGGTCCTTTGTGCTAGTAAACGAACACTGGAATTATAGAGTGGGCAACCATAATGAAACTAGCTTTCCAACTCAATGATGGGATAAGTTAAAAGAAACAGTCTAGGGCCAGCAGGTGGCACATGGGTTAAGACAGCTGGATCCCACATGTACAGTTCAAGTCCTGGA
>NW_006174743.1:0-301 GCF_000334495.1 Tupaia belangeri chinensis | reverse complement strand
GTGAAGCCATATGCCACTCAGCTGCCTTCAGCTGTTGGCAACACAGTGGGATAAAGGATTCCAGGGATGGCATTCCCCTCTGTCCCATGACCCATCTTGTCTGCCTTCCAGACAAGGATATGCCCCTTCTATCCTTGACCACTCCTCTGCTTCCTGGAAGGGAAGCTACCAGTAGTGATGGGCCTTCCTTTGGCTTGGTCCACAGTGCCCTGCAGTTGGCAGGGATGCTTCCAGAGCATAGCTTGCATTTTCAGGTTTTTGCCAAAGGGCGTGTGCTTGCAGGAGAGAGACAGAGAGAGAA
>NW_006174742.1:0-301 GCF_000334495.1 Tupaia belangeri chinensis | reverse complement strand
AAAACATGCTGGGTATGTGCGTGTATGCCCAAATTCTGATGGGATGGAGCAATGGAGGGAAAGGATCGTGGTGTGATCACGTCCTATTGGAGAGCTCCTCTCTCTTTCCTGTGTGCATACACAAGTACCTGTGCCTCCTGGCAATTAAAAAAAAATATTTAAATTCAATTTAGTGGGAGGGCTGTTACTCAAATCTAACCTTAATTAACATTAACTCACACCATTGAACAAAGTATAAATGAATAGGTATTTTATGTTTTCAGATTTAAGGCAGAAGATAATGATAAAACCAAGTTAGAAG
>NW_006174741.1:0-301 GCF_000334495.1 Tupaia belangeri chinensis | reverse complement strand
GTGCTTTCTCCTCTCTCTCTCTCTCACTTTAGTGAATGCACACACTCTCTAGAAAGGAAAAAATTTGAAAATATGGACCATGACATCAAATGGTTTTTTAACTGACAGAGAGGAATTTTCATAATGTATTCCTGCCTAATGAAACATTTCTCAGAAGGTGGTCTCAGAATGTATGTGCTTACAAGCAAATCCAGGATGAAAAACAGCAATGAATCAAGCAAACCACTATCAACATCGTTTCTTTTTTTTTTATGTATTTGTTTACGTCCTCTCACTGTACATCATTACAGCATACAAAATG
>NW_006174740.1:0-301 GCF_000334495.1 Tupaia belangeri chinensis | reverse complement strand
TCTAAAAGTAAAATGTAAAGATCAATGTAAATAGCCCAAGAAATAAATTGCAAGAAAAATTTACTGAAAAATCTTATATTTTCAATGAAATCTTTCAAGATTTAGATAAATTCACAATGCGTAGACAGAAACACACAAAATGTGTCTTAGAATTCACTTTTGTCAAGAATATAGTCTATAGAATAAAAATGAGACCAAAAGGAATCAATATACTAAACTGAAAAATCATTCTGTATTTTTATTTATGGAAATTAACTTGTTTTTCTTGTTAAGTACTTTAAACTGTTCTTGATATTTTTAG
>NW_006174739.1:0-301 GCF_000334495.1 Tupaia belangeri chinensis | reverse complement strand
AAGTTGTTGTGAAAACACTAATTTGTGACAGCAACAGACACGGGAACTGCTAGATTGTTCCATCAGCTCATTTACCCTCCAGACAGCTATAGGAGAGGGTGAACTGAGGTTAGCCCTTACTTTTCAGAGAGGTCAAGGAGCTTGCCTAAGGTCACACAGCCTCGAAGCCTGGGAGTCTAACTCCACCGTCCGTGCTGGACCACCCTGTCATATGTGGTGACGACTGTCTGTTCCATTTGTTTCTACACCGTTTCCAATTAGTCTGGTGGATTTAAAAAAAATGATTATTTTATTTAACTTT
>NW_006174738.1:0-301 GCF_000334495.1 Tupaia belangeri chinensis | reverse complement strand
GCCTGCAGACGGTACAGGCGGCCGGTACTGAAGGGAGCAGAAAACAGGCACCACGGAGCACTTTCCAACCTGGCAAACAAAGAAGTCGCGTTCTCTTCACCAAGATACTGCCTACAGGTGAACCCAAACCGAAGGACAGACTTGCCACCTCCAAATTCTCGGCTCCCTCTCGATTCAGGTGGATCATGTGCGGTGACCGAGGAGGTCCCTGGGAAATTCTTCAAATGTATTTGGCTCTAGTCCGATGGATTCTGATTAAAAAACAGATTTTGCACTCACCAGAGGGAGACTGAGAGAGAGA
>NW_006174737.1:0-301 GCF_000334495.1 Tupaia belangeri chinensis | reverse complement strand
CCTCTTATTCTAGCAGAACCCGGCCTTCAAAGATGAGTGTCGGAACGCACCTTCACCTCCCTCTAGATGGGAACCCAGCCTCACATTCCTCTATTGCCCCAGGGAAAGGAGACAGGACCTACGTGCTCCTTGCCACTCCCCAAACACCGGGCACTCTTTTCACCAACAGCCCTCGGTTGATGACCAGTCCCGACTCCTACATGCCTTACTCTCACCTTCTTCTATTCCGAGACCCCATTCACTTTTCACGTCACCGCTACTCGGGCATCTGCCTCTCTACTTCATCTTATCAAAGCAGTTC
>NW_006174736.1:0-301 GCF_000334495.1 Tupaia belangeri chinensis | reverse complement strand
TCACTCTCCTGTAAGCACTGCCCGAAGGCAGGGTCCGGGAAGAGACAGGATGACTTCTTCAGCAAGCAGTGTCATTCCTAGGTGGAGGATGTTGTTTGTGCCTCTTGGAAACAAAACATCAGAACAAATAGACATGGGAAAGAATCAGATGCTGAGATTTTCTGTATTGGATAATGGAAGAAAGGTGAGGAAATGAAGAGTAGATGGACCCATGCTAATGAAAGAAGAACGAAAAAGAGAAAGACAAGCAGGGAAGAAAGAGGAAGGCAGGTAGGAAGGAAAAGACGGTGTAGTTTTGAGA
>NW_006174735.1:0-301 GCF_000334495.1 Tupaia belangeri chinensis | reverse complement strand
TGGCTTACCCTGGTGCCCCGCTCCTGGCAGTTGCTCTGGTTAGGCAGGTTGGGGCCAATGTGACTTTGGAGTTAAGAGTCTGCCCCTCTGGTAGCTCTGCTTGCTTCCCATGACGTGGCTCTGGTCACTTGGAGAGGCAGTTGCTGTGTTCTCTGTGGCTGGAAAGGCTGTTTTCCATCAGTGACAGTTTTTTAGGAATTTTATTTGTTTTTAATTTGTCAGGGGGCACATGCACTTGGCAAAGAGAGAGATGGGGCGGGGGAGTAGAAGCATCTCCCATGGGGAATGGTCATGCAGAAAT
>NW_006174734.1:0-301 GCF_000334495.1 Tupaia belangeri chinensis | reverse complement strand
CACGCCCTCTCTGACCAGAGCAGTGGGACCCAGGTGAGGCCAGGACCAGTTCTTCGCTACGGCATCGCCTGTGCCGGCAGGATGCTGGCGTACACCAGGGCCATCGGTACACGTTTGATTTCTGGTTGAAAGGAAGAGAGGATGAGGAAAGAAAGAGGGAAGAAGGACAGGGGGAAGGGAGGAAAATCGGTTTTCTAGTTGGTTGGTTAGGTCATTAATTCGTTACTGCACATTTTGAGTGGAACCTTGGGTAGCTGCAGCACTTACTGGGTGGTTGAGAACAAAGTCACATCTCATAAAA
>NW_006174733.1:0-301 GCF_000334495.1 Tupaia belangeri chinensis | reverse complement strand
ATTTTTGGATATTCTGTCAGGTAGGCATTTCAAGTAAGGCCTTAGTAGTCAAGTATTGAAGTAAGGTCAAAGTAAAAATCATTGCAATTGAGGAGAAAAAACATATATAAAATTAAGCAATGGAATGAGTCATAATATTGAAATAAACTAAGACAAGAGTAGGAGTTGGAATAAAGAGGAATGTCTAAGTAGAATTCACAGTCTCATTGTCTACAAAGAGTAATATCCTTTATAATTTCATAAAGACATCATTACCTCCATACCTTCCTGATTTTATATTGGATATCAACCTTATTGTGAA
>NW_006174732.1:0-301 GCF_000334495.1 Tupaia belangeri chinensis | reverse complement strand
GCCAGCTCCAGCTCGTGGTGCAGGTTGCGGGTGTGGGCGGGAAGCAGGATCGGGGCGCCCTCGGGGGCGTAGGCGGTGGACGGCTTCAGGAAGAGCACCGGCTCGCTCAGCACGGCGCTGCGCATCTCCTTGACGTGGTCGGCGTAGTTCCTGCCCACGCAGACGATGTTCTTGCCCCACTCCCAAAAGCGCGACAGCGACTTAGCGGCCATGGCGCCGGCGCCGCTGCGGCCCTCGGACGTCACGTGACCCCGCCGCCCGGGCCCGGCGCCTACGGCAGCCCGGAGAGGGCGAACTACCT
>NW_006174731.1:0-301 GCF_000334495.1 Tupaia belangeri chinensis | reverse complement strand
TTGATTGAGGAATATCAGAAAGGGAGGAGATACCAGACACCAGAGCGTACGGAATAGAGTGGTAGGAAATGAGACCACAGACTTAAACAGGGGCCAGATCATGTAGGAACAAGACTATAAGAAGGACTTTGGATTTGATTCGATACCTGCTGAGAGTGACTGAGGCGTTGAGACTGAAGAAATGGCACGGCTTACCACTGTAAAAACATGGCTACTCCAGCTACTGTGCCAAGGATAAACTGAAGGGGAGACTGAGCAAAAATAATCAGGAGACTATGGAGGTAGTGCTCATGGGAGGCAG
>NW_006174730.1:0-301 GCF_000334495.1 Tupaia belangeri chinensis | reverse complement strand
CCCCAACCACCAAGCCACCTGCTGGCCCCAAGTAGTTCTTTTTTTTTTTTTTTTAAGACATTTCCCAGACCAGACCCTTGTTCTTCATTTAAAAAGAAAATCCCTAGACTCAGTAAGCCTAAATTATGTGATAAATTTGTAACCTACCACTAGACTCGTTTCTATCAAAAATGAAAATAAACGTGCAGGCTGAACGGTTCACCAGTTTCCAAGTGGTCCGCATGGCGCGAGAATGCGGGGACCTGGAACCCCGCCGCCTGGGTTGGGTCCCGTCCTCCCCTCCCCCTGCATGACCTGGGAA
>NW_006174729.1:0-301 GCF_000334495.1 Tupaia belangeri chinensis | reverse complement strand
AATAACAGTGCTTCAGTCACTCAAGGGGCATTTGTACAAGTCACTGTGTTAGATCCTGGATGGTCACTGGTAAACCAGACTCACACAGTCCTTTCTTTTAAGAACCATACAGTCTGGTCATAGGAGAAAGATAATAAACTTTTAACAAATAGACATAATTACATAAGAAACTGATACATAAATATTATGTTATTTATTGTTAATAAAGAAACAACATAATAAACATTTTTTTCCCATGAAATAGGCAAATGAAAGAAACATATAAAAAAGTTATGATTGGGACCAGCAGTTAGCATAATGG
>NW_006174728.1:0-301 GCF_000334495.1 Tupaia belangeri chinensis | reverse complement strand
ATACCCTTTTCTATTTCTAGAATCAACAGATTCTCCTGGCTTCTATTTAAGACAGGTTTGGCCTACACAAACATAAAAACATTTTATTCTGAGTCTTGTGCTCTGCTTCCCTTATTTTTATTTCTTGTTACTTACTTGATGTTGAAATTTTTTCATTAGAACCAAGAGTAATTATTTTTCCATGGCTTATCACTTAAACATATGTACTTATTTTTTTAAATAAAGTTTTGCTGCAAAATGTACAAAGAGAGGGAAAGGAGCAATTGTCCCTAGGGAGTATGAACATGCCACAACTACTTCT
>NW_006174727.1:0-301 GCF_000334495.1 Tupaia belangeri chinensis | reverse complement strand
TTGTTTGAGGCCAGAGACAGCTTAGGCAGGGCAAATATGGTGCAGAGCTCAAAGAATGATTTGAAAGTACGACAGGCTCCATGCATGACGCACCGGGCTGGATACAGGTGCATTGGTGGCTCCTGTCTCTACTTAGCTGATGGCCTTCTTCCTGGCTCGAGACCCCACTGTCACAGACCTGGCCCAAGCCCAGCCTCTTCCGTGAGAAGTATATTTATGGATAGCCTTGCCAGTTCTAAGAGGGTCTGGAAGGTTGACAATCAGGTGAGGATGTCTGTGAGTGTGTGTGTGTGTGTGTGTG
>NW_006174726.1:0-301 GCF_000334495.1 Tupaia belangeri chinensis | reverse complement strand
AACTGTGGTCAGTCATGTGGGAGTCCAGCCATCTGCTGGTCACCTGAAATAATTTTTAAAAGAAGAGTCTGGTATTTGTGCTGGTGGGAGAAAGAGATGGACCAAGAGCAAAACAGGGGACAAAGATGTAAGTCAGAGAGAGGTCAGAGGAGAAGAAGCTCACAGAGGGACTTGGAATCCTCAGTGTGTAATCTCGGATACGCCCAAAGACTCTGCATGGTGATTAAGGCCCTAGATTTCCACGTGGTTGGCCATGGTTTGAATCCCGGACCTGACGACTTGAAAAGTCATGCTGGGCATG
>NW_006174725.1:0-301 GCF_000334495.1 Tupaia belangeri chinensis | reverse complement strand
GGGCTATCTGGAGAAGAAAGTGCTTTTGTGCCGGGCGTGCAGCAGGAACTTTAACCCTCGCTGAATCACAAGGCAGCGTCAAGCAGGGGGGTGGTGACCCGAACACTTATGACCAGGGAAAGGAGCCCCAGTGGGTCCACACTTACCCAAAAGAGTGAGAGAAAGAACCAAGCTTTGGTGCTGTATTTCAATCTTTGCTGGAAGGCACAAGTGCTCACCAGAGAGAAGGAATGGGAGAGAACAATCCCGCATGGGGACTGGGCAAGCCATGGTCCCTTCTCCTCCATCTCTCCCCCTCTTC
>NW_006174724.1:0-301 GCF_000334495.1 Tupaia belangeri chinensis | reverse complement strand
GCAAAAAACTAAAAAGAAAAAAGCTTTTTAGACTGAAATGCTTTGATGAGAATGGAAGATGTATTTGATGAGACTGAAGAAGGAATGGGAGGAGTAAAGGGGTTTCAGTAACATTAGATCACATCAGGGCCAGCATCCTTCCAAATCAGATACTGTTTTCCTACTCCTTCCTGATAATCCTCGTGGACATATTCTTATTTTTATTTTTCTTAGTAGTCTTTCCCTTAGGACACTTTTGTTAGACAGAGAGACTGAGACAGTGAGAGGGGACATGAAACATCCCCCAGTGGGGTGAGGGGCA
>NW_006174723.1:0-301 GCF_000334495.1 Tupaia belangeri chinensis | reverse complement strand
ATCTTTCCACAGCTGAACTATCCTAACCAATTTAGCTTCTATATATATTTATAACAGTCATAACTTACAGCTGTAATGTGTTGTTAACTCTGAAAAAGTATTGTCCCACCAGGATTCAGAAATTCAGAAATGAATGGACCTCGGTCTGTATTTCATAACACACTATCATTGTTTGTCTTTTTATGTGTGTCTGTATGTCTAAGTTACTTTCACTTAAGTGCCTCCTTATCATTTCATAGTTTATCTTATCTAAAATGTAAAACTAACTAACCATTATGAGGGAGTGGTAAAAACAATCTCA
>NW_006174722.1:0-301 GCF_000334495.1 Tupaia belangeri chinensis | reverse complement strand
AGAAGTGGGGGCAGGGTATAGGGAACCCCAGGGATGGTGTGTGGTTACGGGGAGCTACCTAGGCCTGCGAGGGAGTGAGGGGGGCAGGCAAGAGGGCAAGGGACCAGAAACTGAGAGTGGCCGTGGGAGGACTGAGCAGCCCAGGGAGACCTCCTAGGTCCAAGAGCGTGAAGGGATTAACACGAAGCTCTCTCCTTCTTATCCTCTGCAGGTGATCCTCCTTGGCCTCACTGGAAGCCAGAAAGCAGAGAAGCCTGTTGAGGTCCACACACAGGTCAGTTTCCCGGGGCACAGGAAGGGC
>NW_006174721.1:0-301 GCF_000334495.1 Tupaia belangeri chinensis | reverse complement strand
TGGGACCCAGCCACCTTAACCTCCAATGCCACCAGCTGGCCCTGACACGGATCTCGATGTTGTGACACTCACAAAATGTTTTTCTTCTCTTCGTAGTCTAAGTCGCACCCCCAAATTCTTTTAGTGCAGATTTATAAAGTATTGAGTTGAAAGAAAATAAATAAAAGTATCTGGTTACGTGTTCCCAAATTTGTGTCTCGTTTATTAGTACTGAGTAAATACTGAACTTGGAAATGACTTTCTTTTAATTTTTCTTACAAGCATACACAATCTGATAGAAAAAGCAAAGCTATATATATAT
>NW_006174720.1:0-301 GCF_000334495.1 Tupaia belangeri chinensis | reverse complement strand
TCTGAAAACTCAGGTAACCACACTACAGGGCAGCAATTGCCATTAATTTGCAGGAACTCAACACCTCCCTGCCCCACTACAAGTGGAACACTAGAGCACAATACTAACCTCATTTAGAACCCAAATACTCCCACCCAAAGCCTTCAGCAAATAAAGATCAGAATGAAAACAAAAAATTAAGAAAAAAAGAGTGAAGGAAGTACTACCACTCTAGAAATTAGAAAGTAAGTATTTCATCAGCTGTGGGGAGAAGCAAGCCTGAATGAAAAGAATAAATCAATAAAGACCTGAATTTTGAAAA
>NW_006174719.1:0-301 GCF_000334495.1 Tupaia belangeri chinensis | reverse complement strand
ATGTCCATCAGCTAATGAATGGTTAAGCCAAATGTTGTGTCCATGCAGAGTGGCAGAGTGTTTGACACTAAAAGGGAATGCAGTCTTATTAGATGCTACAACACGGGTGGACCTTGAAAACGATGCGAAGTGAAAAGAGCCAGGCATGAAAGGCCACATGATGTATGATTCCACGTGTACGAGATGTCCCTAGCAGACAAACTGGTAGAGACGGAAAGTGAGTGAGTGGAGGCCGACAGCTGGGAGGGGGAAAGAGAAATAGAGCGTGGTTGCTAATGGGTGAGGTTTCACTACGAAGTGA
>NW_006174718.1:0-301 GCF_000334495.1 Tupaia belangeri chinensis | reverse complement strand
ACTCAAACGGTGCAGTCGGCCATGTGGGATCTACCTCCTTAACCACCATGTCACTTGGCTGGCCCAATTATTTTAAAAATAAAAGATATTTTGGACTTGTTCTATTGTGGTTAAGGGAAATGGATTCCATATAGCCAATCTCTGGTTCAAACCCCAGCTCAGCTGCTTAAAGAACACACTGAATACATGAGTGGACATGCCTCAAATCCCAGCATGATGGAAAATGAAGGAGAAGGGACTGTGGAGTGATCATTCCCCATGCAGGTTGCTTCTTCCTCTCTCTCTCTGGTGAGTGCATGTG
>NW_006174717.1:0-301 GCF_000334495.1 Tupaia belangeri chinensis | reverse complement strand
TGTTTCACAGCAGAAAACATTAAAAAGACCACTAAATGCCTATTATTGATCAGTGTTTCTCTATTCGATGTGTTTATTCCCTATGAAGCTTCTCTTTTCAAGATAAGCGGAAGTATTGAGAATCCACTTCAATCCAAATTCAAGTTGGGCCCCAATGTCTGCAGATGGATACCTTCAGACTCCAAAAAAATCCAACTACATACAAACTTAAGTAGCCTTTACTACATTTAGGCACTAGTGAGACAAGTTAAAAGTGTAGGTCGCTTCCACTTTTGTTTACTTGATGCTTAATTTTACTGGA
>NW_006174716.1:0-301 GCF_000334495.1 Tupaia belangeri chinensis | reverse complement strand
ATGCCACCTGCTGGCCCCTCATTAGTCTAAATCAAAAGCCTGTCCTTAATATGCAGTGGTGAACCTGGGGCTGCCCTGTGGGAGCAGGAGTGGGGAGTCACCCGAGCCTGCAGATTCCCTGTCCTACTCTAGGGGGCTCCCGGAGCTTCCTAGAGGCACTGCTCTTGCCCTCTATGTTAGAGGCAGGGAAACCGAGGCATGGGAGGTGAGGCGACTTTGGACATACCGCTGATGACCAGTGGGTCTCCCAGGTGTTAGAAAGAGGCTTTAGGGGCCAACAGGTGGCATGATAGTTAAGGCA
>NW_006174715.1:0-301 GCF_000334495.1 Tupaia belangeri chinensis | reverse complement strand
CACCCTCTGGCAATTAAAAACAAACAAATAAGGCCAAAGAGCATACTGTCCAACAGTCAAAGCCCGCTAACACATCCGCTCGGAAGGTGGGTCAGCAGTGGTTGGGAAAGCCGGTGACCTGCAGAGCAGTGCGGAAGAAGACATCAAGTGGCTCTGAGGGAGGGGCATCAGGCCCTTGAGAAAAGCAGCCCTTGAGCAAGTCAAGCTGACCTTTGAGAGTAAGCCGTGCTCACCTTTCTACAAACGCTGGCTAATTCCCAGGCATACTGTGCAATTTCCCACTATCCTGAAGGGCTGCAGC
>NW_006174714.1:0-301 GCF_000334495.1 Tupaia belangeri chinensis | reverse complement strand
ACTGCACTAATGAACAAGGCAGAATCCTGTAAGCTGTCGCCACACACTTCACTTGAAGTAAGGGCCATGCCCATTAACCACCAGATACAGCTTGTGTGAAAAGAAAAACAAAAATGACATTTACTTTCTAGAAGTATGTATGACCCCAGTTTCTTTCCTCCCCAAAGAATAATTTAGCTGTTAATACTTCATCATCATTCCTTGCACGTTAATGTATCAATGGAGGATTTTAAATGTACTCACAGAGATAGTACATGGAAAGAGGTAATTCATTTTCTTCATTTTGAGCAAATAGTAGGCC
>NW_006174713.1:0-301 GCF_000334495.1 Tupaia belangeri chinensis | reverse complement strand
TCACACGGAGACGCCCTGGGCGTGCACACGGTGTGCAAGGCCAGACTCACTAGAGGACTGGAGGAAGAAGATCATGGCTTGGCCAGACCCTGCAGTGGGTCTCTCTCTGTCCCTTTTTCTCTCCTACTCGCACATATGCATGCACATGTTCTATCATAAATGTAGAACAAAATTAGAGACACAGACATATATTAATCCATCAGAACATAACACAGAGAAGAAAGCATAAGTGCGTGTATGTATATATACATTGTATATGTGTGTATATATATATATGGTGACGAGTTAATTCAATGAAGAG
>NW_006174712.1:0-301 GCF_000334495.1 Tupaia belangeri chinensis | reverse complement strand
GGGAGTCCAGCACCTTAACTGCTATGCCACCCGCTGACCCCAGACAGGACCATCTTTTGTGACTCTTGGTGGGCTCCTGGATAGCCTTAAGATGGGGGCCAACAGGCAACCAACCATAGGATTAGACAGTTGGAACTTCCAGTCCCACCCCCACAACCTCCAGGAGGGGAGAGGGGCTGAAAGTTGGGTTAATCACTATTAGTCAATGGTCAGTCATGCCTATATAGTGAAACCTCCATAAAAATACAAAAGGAGGCGTCAGCTGGTAGACTGGTGATTAAGGCAGCTAGATCCCACATGG
>NW_006174711.1:0-301 GCF_000334495.1 Tupaia belangeri chinensis | reverse complement strand
TAAAAAACAAAATAAAACAAAACAAAAAAATCAATGGTTGTCAGTTGGGGGAAGAGAGGGCTGATGGGTGGAACATTCTTTAGGACAGTGAAACTATTCAGCTTGATACTACAGTGGTGGATACATGTCATTATGCATTTGTAAAAACCCATGAAATGTACTCCAAGAATGAACGCTAATGTGAACTATGGTGTTGGATGTAATGATATATTACCTAGGTTTATCAGAAGTCCTTCTGGTAATGAGATAGCAGGGAACTGAGATGATGAACATTGCAAAGCAAGGCAAAGGATATTCCAAA
>NW_006174710.1:0-301 GCF_000334495.1 Tupaia belangeri chinensis | reverse complement strand
TGAGTGGGATGCCAGCTCCATGTCAAATCCCAATAGAATGACCCTCTATGGACCCCGAATGTGCCCCAGTGCCATGCTGAGACCTTTGTTGCCACCAGAAGATCCCAAGGCTTCTCCAAAGTGGCCCGGCAGAGTTGAGCTGCGGAGGAACTAGCGCCTGAGGAACCCCCCATGCACACTAGTGGGAAGGTCCAGAGCAGACAGAGCCTGCTTCCCCAGGTGGAAACGTGAGGAGCGCTCACCTCCCAGGTACCCAGGAGCCAGGCCCTTCCCAGCCTCCCCTGGACATGCACGGAGCCTC
>NW_006174709.1:0-301 GCF_000334495.1 Tupaia belangeri chinensis | reverse complement strand
AGGTTTATTTATTTCTTTCATGAGAGAGACAAAGACAATACCCCCATGAGGGTCTTGACACTGCAATGCTCTCCTAGCTTCAGCCAGCCCCACATCATGGGTATGTGCATGCCCAGTGTACTCATTTTGGCCTCTGGATGTGAATCTGGACCTATTCCACGTGTGTCATCCTCACAGAGCATCACGTTCCACTGTGGCACCTCTGTCTAGCATCAACTTTTCTGTGCAGTTAAGCAAGACATTTAATTTGCAATGTTTCTTTTAAATAAGAGTGACCAATAGTGTGGTGAAAAAAAAAATT
>NW_006174708.1:0-301 GCF_000334495.1 Tupaia belangeri chinensis | reverse complement strand
TCATGAATGTATTTAGCAATCATAAGTAATAGTAATGGAAAATATATTTGTTAAATGAATGTCTTGTTATTTAGAACCATTTCAATACTAGTATTAATTGTATACCAGTAATGTCATAAAAATTAAAACAAACAGCAAAATTTAAACCAAAATTACATGCTCTCTCTTTAAAAGGTAAAATAATCTACTCTTCACATGAAAGATGAACTCGAACCATACTGCTTAGTAATTCCCCAGCTGAACATAAAATCTGGCCTCCTAGATGACCAATTTTCTTTTACAGTTTCTGAACAGTTTCCCA
>NW_006174707.1:0-301 GCF_000334495.1 Tupaia belangeri chinensis | reverse complement strand
AAAGCTTTTATGATTGACACTATCTCCCTAATCAGACCTATTATTGAGAATCCGAGTGGATGCATTTTTTGATGTTGAACTCTGCGATCAGCGAAGCAGCAGTAGAGAGCAAGGCAGGCTTGGACCAGAAACGAAGTGTGTTAGAGCCAACATGTGCTTCCAGTCTGTTCACTATCCTCAATGTAAAGGACTAGAAAGAACGTTTCCCCCACCATAACAGGATTCTAACAGTATTCTGTACACAGTCAAAAGGATAACCCACACAAATTATACTATGTATTCCTGGTATCATTTTAAAACA
>NW_006174706.1:0-301 GCF_000334495.1 Tupaia belangeri chinensis | reverse complement strand
GCCATTACGCTAACTGCTGGTCCCGAGGGCTTATTGTTTGAATTGAGCGAAGGTCTGTTGTCCTGACTGAGGGACGGTCTGTCTGTGCTGCTCACTACTGACTTTCCCGAGTTTGCTGGAGCACCCAAGGCAGCTGGGAGCCTCTGGCCTTGGTTTCCCCGGCCAGCTCGGGGAAGCGGGTCCTTGTGTCTGCATGGAAGCCTCGCTCCACCAGACGTCGCAGCTCCACACAGCCCATGGACCGTGCAGAGCTGTCTCCTCAAGCTGTGTAGGGACTGGGGCCACGAAGTTGGAACCGTGC
>NW_006174705.1:0-301 GCF_000334495.1 Tupaia belangeri chinensis | reverse complement strand
CAGAAGATCTTAAGTTGTCTTCTACTTTTGAAAAGTTTATAAAAAATATGCAGACCAGACATTTTGGAGACAATTAATTACAAGGGATTCAGAGGTCCCTTCTGCACCTTGAGTTAAGACCCTCTAACCTTCAGGCTCAAGTTACTCACTGTGGAAGATAATGTCCTTTGCAGTCCAGCCTGCATCCACTGGTCCAGCCTCATCTCTCTCACTCCCAGCCTTTCATGTCATGCTCCAGCTCCACAAAACCCTACCCAATTCCCTGAACATCCCACAACTGCTGTGGGCTGCTGCTGCCTGG
>NW_006174704.1:0-301 GCF_000334495.1 Tupaia belangeri chinensis | reverse complement strand
AGGGTCTTCCTCCTATAACTTCTTAAAACTGCTTCATCTGGCTGGTGTACATTTACTGAGCTGTCTTATTCTTAGACAAATGAGAGAGTGAGCCTCTCAGCTCTGAAGATAAAGGCACTTGCTCCACCCTTTGAGTAGGCACCCCAGGCGACTAGGAGCCAAATGGGGGGTGTCTGGAGTGGGGGAGATTTCCTCCTCCTAGGACCAGTAGCTGTGCTATAGGGAATCCCAAGAATAATACATAATAGGCCCAAGCAGCGTTTGGGTCCACTTCAAGGGTACTAAATTCTTGAAGGGAACT
>NW_006174703.1:0-301 GCF_000334495.1 Tupaia belangeri chinensis | reverse complement strand
GCCATGTCACGTGCTGGCTCCAATTTCATTCTTTTAAATAAGCTTATTTATTTCCTCCAAGAGAAACACCAAGAGAGATAAATATGAAGAAAGAGAGAGAGAGAGGAAAAGAGAGGTGCATTCCCAACTGGGTCTTCAAAATGTGCTCTATCACAGATACATGTATGCCCAAGGTGCTCAGGGAGGTTCTGGAATGTGAACCTAGGGCCTTTCCCATGGGGGGTCTAGTTGCATTACTGTTGCTCCAGTGCCTGGACCCTAAAATATTTTACTTAATGTCATGATAACTTTAAGAGTACTT
>NW_006174702.1:0-301 GCF_000334495.1 Tupaia belangeri chinensis | reverse complement strand
GGCTAAGCCACTGTATGAGTTATTAAAAGGCCCAGAGGAAGCTCCCTTTGAGTGTGGACCCCACCGAGAGCAGGCTTTCCAGGATCTTAAGTCAAGGCTCGGGAAAGCCCTGGCTTCAGGACTCCTAGATGTCACTCACGAATTCTACCTATATGTGTTTGAATAAATCCAGACAGCACTAGGAGTCCTGACTCAGTCCACTGGGCCTTGGGATAGGCCTGTCGCCTACCTGTCTACAAGACTAGATCCAGTGGCATCCGTATGGCTCTTTTGCCTATGAGCTCTTGCTGCCACTGTTGAA
>NW_006174701.1:0-301 GCF_000334495.1 Tupaia belangeri chinensis | reverse complement strand
ATGACGAGGTGGAGAATAGTGAGTTGTTCAGGGTGATCAGATTCCCAGAGTTTGCGGACCGAGGGTGGAACTGGAGAGGGAGATGGGAAGGTGACGATACAGGACCCAAGTGGTGGGATAAGGAGTGTGAGCATCAGGTACTGTAAGTGCTGAGCCATAAATCACAGGGCGGGGCATGGTCAGATTCCTGTTTCAGAAAGAATTTCTCGTTTCTGTGCAGAGCGAATGAAAATATAGTTTGACCTTCAGCTGAGGAAACTCCACGAAGAAAGTGAAAAGGCAACCCACAGAGTAGGAGAAA
>NW_006174700.1:0-301 GCF_000334495.1 Tupaia belangeri chinensis | reverse complement strand
GAAGTTCATAAGAAGTGTCCTCTCTGTGAATTAATGTTCCCTCCCAACTATGATCAGATCAAATTTGAAGAACATGTTGAAAGCCACTGGAAGGTGTGCCCAATGTGCAGCGAGCAGTTCCCTCCTGACTATGACCAGCAGGGGTTTGAAAGGCATGTTCAGACTCATTTTGATCAGAATGTTTTAAATTTTGACTAGTTACTTTTTGAGTTAATTCAGTTTAGCAGTTTAAAAAATCACCTTAAATAGACCACTAAGGAGACCATGAGGTGTCATTTTATGCGCCCTCTGCTGCACTTTT
>NW_006174699.1:0-301 GCF_000334495.1 Tupaia belangeri chinensis | reverse complement strand
CGCTACCGCTGCCGCTGCCGGATGCAGCCTGTATGGCTCTGAGCCCCTCTGGCTTGCTCGGTAGGAGACTATGCTTGTGGGCCTCACTTGAAGACGTTGGTACCATGCTGGGTCTCTGGGCCCTCCTGCTCTCTGGGGAGGGTGGAGACCAGAGGGAAAGGGCCACCAACCCCGCCAAGCCTCGGGGAGGCGACAGCAAAGCCCCAGCAGAGCCGAAAGGAGCTGCTTTCTCCTGCCTCGATTTCTTCAGACCTGGGGCATGGGCACTGTGACCAGGCCTCCCCTTCCCAGGGCAGCTGTG
>NW_006174698.1:0-301 GCF_000334495.1 Tupaia belangeri chinensis | reverse complement strand
GGCCACATGGGAGTCCAGTGTCTTGACTGCCATGTCGCCTGCTGGCCCCATCATCTCATCTTTCAGTATTTTGAAAATTCTCCTCAAACTTGTCCGAAACAAGGCTGGTGTTCCCCACCCGTGCTCTGGGAGCCACCAGAGGAGTCACTGCCTAGCCGACCCCTCCTGGCTGCTCCCATGGAGGCCTTGCTGACCAGGAGAGCGGATTTCCCAGTGGGCCCAGCCCTCCTGCTCCGCAGCTGCTCCCTGCCATTCTACACTCAGTGCTCCTGCTAGCCACCCCCATCCCATCCTCGCTGTC
>NW_006174697.1:0-301 GCF_000334495.1 Tupaia belangeri chinensis | reverse complement strand
GGTAAGAGGAGGCAGGGCCTGTGACACGTGCATGGGCAGATCCAGGACGTCTCCACCGACGCGGGCTATGCCAGGACTTGAGGAAGGGGAGGCAGTGGGCCATGCCCATTCTGGCTGGACGAGCCGCTGGCTGTCCGCTGGCACAGCAGAGAGCCGGGTCCCTGAGTATGGATTCCGCTGTGCAGTCAGGGTTGAAGGCACACATTTAGAGATCGAAGATGGCGTTTCAAATGGAAGATCAGATGCAGCCCCCAAAGATGGGCGAGTGGGTGGAAAGGGAAGGAGCGGCAGGCCTCCGATA
>NW_006174696.1:0-300 GCF_000334495.1 Tupaia belangeri chinensis | reverse complement strand
AAAAAAAAAACTGGCTCTAGCACACCTGAAAAGTACCGTGGCAATGGAAGGCAGTCAAGTGTTGTAAAGGGTGTGTAAAACCATCCCACGCTGTGACGTAAACGCACAAAGGTTATTCCTGTAACACGCATTCCATTACATGTCAATTTTTGTAGGGCTCTTGAACTTTGACCAAATTCACTAGTTCTGGCAATTCAATTAAAACAGCTAATTTAGTCAAATAATTATCTGACATTTCTTCATCAAATTCCCCTTTATTTGTATGACTTAAGGAGATCTAAGACATGAAAAATACAAGTA
>NW_006174695.1:0-300 GCF_000334495.1 Tupaia belangeri chinensis | reverse complement strand
CAATCAAGGCCCAACACATGAACCTTTGGGGTACAATAATCCAAACCTTAATACCAATTTGTGCTTATCTTACCTGATCAGCATCATGTTATCTACAAAATGGCTTTACAGAATATTCTGCAGATCATCCTTTAGAGGAATCCATTCTAGGAAGAAATAATCTTGACTAACACCTACACCATTGGCAGGAGAATGAATGTTCTTGGCATGAATCATATGAAGGATCTGAAAATGCTGAGCCTGCAGATGGCAGTGGTTAAAGTGACTAGATCCCATGTGACTGATTGCAGTTCAAGTCCT
>NW_006174694.1:0-300 GCF_000334495.1 Tupaia belangeri chinensis | reverse complement strand
AAAATAATTCAATGTTATTCTGAAAATTTTAATATTTCAATTTATTATTAAAAGAATCAGAAGAATAGAATATACTCAAACCCCAGAACATCAAATAAAAACATTTGCATAATTTGTAATAAAGTAAAATGCTAAGACTTACAAACCTATTTAATTTTATCAGCAAGAAAAATAGTTGTAAGTAAAAGCTTTTTAATATTCTCATTATGACCTTTGAATAATTTTTTTATGTGAATGCTCGATGTGAAAGGAGAAACTATGAAATGTAAGTCTCATGAAATACTGTTTTAAGGTATGAAT
>NW_006174693.1:0-300 GCF_000334495.1 Tupaia belangeri chinensis | reverse complement strand
TCCCAGTACCACTCAGTGCACAGAGGTGATGGCTCATTTCCTAGTATGTAAAGTGAGAGTGTTAGGCTTTGCTTTCTGCATTAGGATATGCTGACACCTTTCCAGGCTGAATCTTTGATGTTCTGTGGAAACCCCAAGTCTCTGTGTATGACCAGGAGCCAGAGCCGACTTACCCATTCTTCTGATCAGCCGAGTCCATCAAAGGGCCATGGTTTAGGCCTTTACAAAGTCAGCAATGTTTTCCTTGCCTCTGACCTCCCTCTTAAGTCAGTAGCAATCTGGCCTGGCTTTGAAAGCCCC
>NW_006174692.1:0-300 GCF_000334495.1 Tupaia belangeri chinensis | reverse complement strand
AACCACCATGCCACCTGCTGGCCCTCAAACCTAGAAATTGTTAATGACTCATTCACCCCCCCTCAACGTAATCCCACGTCAATAATCCAGTTTGGTCAATTCTACTTTTAACCTTATCTCCCACTATCCATTTCTTTCTGCCCTCACACAAAATCTGATTTTCCCCAGGTTTCTCTCTCCTATTTTGGATGAGCACAAAAACCCGCAGTCTCATATGTCCCCCACCATCTTACTCCCTTCACATCCATCGTCTCCAGCTCAATTACTTGACTCTGAAAAGTGCAAGTTGACTTACCTTAT
>NW_006174691.1:0-300 GCF_000334495.1 Tupaia belangeri chinensis | reverse complement strand
TTGAGAAAACAAACAAACCCTATTGAAACATGACAAGTCAGACCAGACCTTCCCAGGGGCCCCTGACACAGGCCCTGGAGCCCCAGGCACCCTTGTCTTCCTTGACTCTCCACCGAGAGTCCTTCCCTACCCCCTAAAACCATACCTGACCTTCCACTTAAGGCCTCACTCCATGCAGGAGATGTTTTCTCTCTGCCCTCAAAGCCCAGCTCCGTGAAAGAGGGATTTGGAGATTGGCTTCCTCCCACGCCCCACCCCTGCCTCAACAACCCCGACCAGGGTCTGCCCTTCTTGCTCCCA
>NW_006174690.1:0-300 GCF_000334495.1 Tupaia belangeri chinensis | reverse complement strand
AACAGAGAAATGGGCAGAGTATAAACCAGGGCCGAATCTTCTCTAGAAATGGAGGAGGGGGAATGATACCTCCAAGAAATGAATGTAAATATAAACAAGAATGATTTCTTTCCTTTCATTAAATAAAAAACACTTGAAAAAAGAAAGAGGAGATTCTGTTTTGGTGAGGGTCTCATGAGATAAATACTTGTCCACATAGCCCACGGGATTGTCAATTGTTGGCACAGTCATCGGGAAAGTTCTTACACGTTCAGAGTCGTAACACATCCACATTCCCTGAACTTCTCATTCTATTTCTTT
>NW_006174689.1:0-300 GCF_000334495.1 Tupaia belangeri chinensis | reverse complement strand
TAGGGGCTCTATAACCATGTCCAGTCAGCCGCCTTAGGAGGGACTTGAACCCCTGGTCCAGTAGGCCAGACTTCAGGGAGCTTTCCTGTGCTGACCCCATACTCATCAGTTTGTTTCCAAAAAAGCAGGACTGGAACACCCAAAGAAATGCCTCTGGAGGACTTACACTAGAATTCCGCAAACTTTTTGGAGGAGTAATCAACGTCTCTTGCCAGCTGTCAACAATCTCAAAAGGTAGCTTTGGGGCCTCGGGGAAGACCCAGGTGGCGCCTCCCCTAGAGCACTCTCTGGGTAGTTGGC
>NW_006174688.1:0-300 GCF_000334495.1 Tupaia belangeri chinensis | reverse complement strand
TTTTTTTTCTGGTATTTATATGAAAAATGTCACCCATTTTTATAAATTTAGTGTAAAAAATCAGCATCAACAAGAGAATCAAAATATAGACTATTCATTCTTCCACTTTGTTTATTCAGTTGACACTGACTTTATCATACTGGGCCCCAGGATGGTAGCTTGAGCTCACTATTCTCCACTCCCCATTCTGTGCGAGGCATGGGGTTAAGTGCCTGACAGGAGGGAAGTGAAAGATTAGAAGAGGGGGCATAAAAAAGGAATACAAAAAATTTTAGAATCAAAATGGAGTCATTTATGTCA
>NW_006174687.1:0-300 GCF_000334495.1 Tupaia belangeri chinensis | reverse complement strand
AAAGAAAGAAAGAAAACAGAAGAGAGGGAGGGGAGGAAGAAAAGAAGCCTATTAGAACTAATAAGAAAATTTAGCAAGGTCTCAGGATACAAGATCAACATCGAATAAGAAATTGTAACTGTATACAAACAATAAACAACTGGAAGATGACAAAAACATATGAATAAACTTAACCAACAATGTATAACACTGCTACATTGAAAAATAAAAATATTGCTAAGAGAAATTAAAAATCTAAGTAAACGAACCAGTTTTATCATGCTCATAGACTAGAAAACGCAACATTGTTAAGATATCCAT
>NW_006174686.1:0-300 GCF_000334495.1 Tupaia belangeri chinensis | reverse complement strand
ACACACATGCGCCCATTGTGAGTTTTAAGCCTCTAAGTCTGGGACTCGAACCGTGATCGAATAAGTGGGAGTCCAGTAGCATAATCATTATGTCATCCACTGGTCCCAACACACCTCTCTGTAAGCAACTGAAAAACAAAGTAAATTGATTACTAGGATGGCATTAAGCTTAATTTATTAATACATACACACAAATCAGGGGTTCCTACATATAACTACCCTCAGCACCATCGTTCTACTTCCTTACTTGCATATTGATATAATAAAGTGCTGGGTGAAACAAAATACAGTGTCTTTCAT
>NW_006174685.1:0-300 GCF_000334495.1 Tupaia belangeri chinensis | reverse complement strand
ACACACACACACACACAAATTACGCACACACAAATTCAGTGAGCTGAGTAGACAATGAAGCCAAGGTGTTGACCAATTTGTCAACAAATGATGTATCTTTAATCTGATAAGGCTATTAATTTTCAGGTACTTTACATAGCATAGATAAAAGATATAAATTAGCATCAAAAGAAATCCTGTTAGTAACAACATTCACATGCCAGAGTTTGCAAAAGGAATGTGTGCACAAGGTTTGCTTGACTTTCAGAGGGCATCACCCATGTAAAGTGACTCCATTTCCAGCAAACCCAGGAAGCAATC
>NW_006174684.1:0-300 GCF_000334495.1 Tupaia belangeri chinensis | reverse complement strand
TAACCATTACACCATCTGCTGGTCTCCATTTAAAAAAATTTTTATGGTACAAATTAAAACTTATTCAAAACCCCTAAGACTGTATATAACTAATACACCAAGTTTACTAAAGTGTTTATAATTCCTCCTTTTAAATGATTGTCTAAATTGCATTCTCTAAAGACCTAGAATTTTTTTCTAAAGCAAAATTTTGATAGGTTGTCCATCTATTTCATTTCTGGGACCTTGTAATTGTTAATTACTGCTACAAGTCTCTTGTGTTAAAACACTTGATTAACACTTTCTCTCTGCAGCATAAAG
>NW_006174683.1:0-300 GCF_000334495.1 Tupaia belangeri chinensis | reverse complement strand
GAATGCAAATATGACACAGCCACTTGAAGGATAGTTTGGCAGTTGCTTTCAAAAATAAACGTGCCTATCAAACTATCTCGTAATTTGGTGTTTACCCAAAGGTGTTAAAAACTATGTCCACACAAAAACATACACATGAATGTTTGGAGACGCTTTAGTCGTAATTGTCAAAACTTGACAGCAACCATGTTGTGATTTAATAGGTGAATTGATAAACCAGAAATCCAGATAATGGCATAGTTTTTCAATGTTAAGAAGAAATGAGTTATTGGGCCAACAGGTGGTGTGGAGGTTAAGGCA
>NW_006174682.1:0-300 GCF_000334495.1 Tupaia belangeri chinensis | reverse complement strand
ATTATGAGATAGGAATTATTTCTCTGGTTTTACTGATGAGAGAACCAAAACCAACTTAAGGAGATTAAGTCCCTGGTGTTAAGTCATACAGTGTATAGCAGTTGAAATGAGAATTTGCACCCAGTTTATCACATGCAGAAGTCAGATTTTATCTACCAAGTTTCATGCTTCCCAATGCATGTGAAGTGCCTGGCCCAGCACTTGGCACATAGTAGGGATTCAGGGAAGTTCTCCCTGTTACTGTTTTACAGCATGAGATAGTCAGAGTGCATCCCCCCACCCCCGGGCACAGGTACTGGG
>NW_006174681.1:0-300 GCF_000334495.1 Tupaia belangeri chinensis | reverse complement strand
CATTCCTGGTTTATTGGAAAGATGCAAATGATCAACCAAATAAAGACATATATAGGGCAGCAAGATGTGGTGTGAGAGGCTAGAGTAAAGCTTCCATGTCTTCTTCAGGCAAACCATCCTCTCAGCACATTGATATTTTCACCAAACAGGAAGCTCACTGAGCCTCGCTTTTCCATGTTTTAATATAGGGTTTCATTATACGGACATGACTGATTAAATCATTGGCTCTGTGAAGAATCTCAATCTCTATTTCCTTTGCCCTCTTGGAAGATTGTAGGGGCTAAGGGGACAGGCTGAAAA
>NW_006174680.1:0-300 GCF_000334495.1 Tupaia belangeri chinensis | reverse complement strand
ATTTACATTTTTATTCTGAGAATGAGTCACAGCCCCATATAAAGCAAAGAATATTTAGTTTTTTCACTAGCTGAACTGGACCCATTCATCCTCAATGTTACCAAAGAGAAATAATGTGAATAAAACCTTCCTTCAATAGACATACCAGGGGTCAGGTATGTAGAGATAGAAATTGTGGACATGCCCAAACAGAAAACAACAAAAGATGGTAGTCAAAACAGTCAACAGTTTAATTGTTGACTTAAACGGTAGATTGAGTTATTGTTGTGTCTTTCTTTCTTTCTTTCTTTTTTTAATTTA
>NW_006174679.1:0-300 GCF_000334495.1 Tupaia belangeri chinensis | reverse complement strand
CACCTCCCTATGAGGCGTGGGTATGCCACAATCCTTTCTCCTGTTGAGATTTGGGGCACACGTGCTGATCTGCCTTAGCCTCTAATTCACCCCCTGGAAGTTATCTTAAAGCATAATAATAGTATTTCCAACAGGAAATACCTGGTCTGAGAAGGATAGGTTCATCAGTATGAAATTCTGGGACGTATTGTGATGAAAATGGCCCTTGGAAGAGTTGGTTATTGTATTAGTTTGTTAGAGTTTCTATAGCAAAATACCACAGACTTGTATTAAACAACAGAAATGTATTTCCTCATAGTT
>NW_006174678.1:0-300 GCF_000334495.1 Tupaia belangeri chinensis | reverse complement strand
CTCAAACCACAGTCAACTATGTGGGTGTCCAACGATGTAACCATTACACTATCTACTGCTCCCCAAGGGAACCGATTCTAATCTAGCAGTATATCCTAATAATATGATTACTTCTAGTGCTACCTCTGTATGTAGGCACAGGTTGGAGGCATCGTTGCAGAAGCAGACTGCCCACCAATCTCTGATGATCTTACATCAATCTAAGGTTTACAGACTGACTGCTAGAGTCTCAGTTTGACCTCAAATTCCCTGGCCTTAGAACCCTCAACCATAACCACTATGACAGACTAATTTTTTTTT
>NW_006174677.1:0-300 GCF_000334495.1 Tupaia belangeri chinensis | reverse complement strand
TGGAAGAAAAGAAACAGGTCACACATAGGCCAAAACAATAGTCTGTGTTTTTGTGGTTGGTTCAGTTGATGCTAGTGATAGCACCCCCCCAAAAAAAAAGTCAACTTTTCTTCAACCTCTTTATCTTTCTTTTCCATGAACTTTTAGTATTGTGGCTTATCTTTTTTGGTTTATACCCTACATGAATTGTCTGGTACCTCATGTCTTATTAGTGGTACACTGTAGAAGATAATAGCAAGGCTATTCTGCTTTGCACTTACTTTCCAGGAGTTGTATGGGGATCAAGTTAGATAAGATACG
>NW_006174676.1:0-300 GCF_000334495.1 Tupaia belangeri chinensis | reverse complement strand
GTTGATGAAGAAGGATGTACTCAGAGTATTTATAAGAAGACATATTGTAAACTATTAGGTTATCAGAAAAGTCACGACGCGTTTTTCTTTTTTTAGAGAGATTTCGCTATAGTGTGCCTGCGCTTGCCAGAGAGACTCAGAGAGACAGAGAGCCAAACTCCTCCCCTCAGGAGGATGGCTAAGCTGTAGTCTCTTCCCCTCCACTTTCCTCTCGTGATCCTGGACGTGCACATGCACTTGGTGTGTTTCATGCTATGGCGTCCGGGACTTAAACCACGGTTGGCCACGTGGGAGTCCAGC
>NW_006174675.1:0-300 GCF_000334495.1 Tupaia belangeri chinensis | reverse complement strand
CTGGTCCCTTGAATCTTAAAACTTTTTAGTGATAGCGGAAGTATATGCCAGAAAGGGACAGAGAGAATGCTCCTCAGTGAGACCTCGGCCTGATCATATCACTATCTCCTTTCCTCTAGTCCTTCCTTTGTCAGGATCTGGAGAACATGCACACACATGCCCAGCATGTTCTCAAGCTGCCAGGGTGGGGATTTGAACCACAGTTAACCCTAGGCTTGAACACAGAGATATGGATAATAAAAATCTCCCAAGAGTCACATAATGTTTCTAATTGCAATTAAGTTCAGAGGTTTTTTTTTT
>NW_006174674.1:0-300 GCF_000334495.1 Tupaia belangeri chinensis | reverse complement strand
CCGCGTTACCTGACTGGTCTCCACTCAAACCCAAGACACCTAGGCTCCTAGTCCCTGCTCTCCAACTCCGCAAAGAATCTCCGTCCATCCAAACTCGGTACCTTTTAGAAGGTCTGATCATGTTCATCTCCTCTGACCCACGATGCATTCCTGGAATGGATCCAGAGCATGCAATCCAAGAAAATGGGAAAACAGCAAGTACACAAGGTATCTGTTCATTCACGTGACAAGTGTTCGCTAACAGCCTAACCAGCAGGTGGTGCGGTGGCTAAGAGGCTGGACTCCCACATGGCTGACCAC
>NW_006174673.1:0-300 GCF_000334495.1 Tupaia belangeri chinensis | reverse complement strand
TGGATTTTCTGAAATATATGACCTAACCTCAGCCTTTGAACTATTCAAGAGTCTTCCTTTATTTCCTAACCTCTTATCACCACAAACTGGATGTCTTACGGCAACAGAAATCTCTCACAATTCTAGAGACTAGAAGAGTAAGATAAATGTGAGCTGAGTTCTTTCTGAGGGCTATGAAGGAGTCTCTGTTCCATGTCTCTCCCCTAAGTTGTGGTAATCTTTGCTATTTCATGGCTTGTAGACATGTCACTCTGATCTCTGCTTTTGTCTTCACATGATTTTCTCCCTGTGTGTGTGTGT
>NW_006174672.1:0-300 GCF_000334495.1 Tupaia belangeri chinensis | reverse complement strand
TACATGCACCCTGAAATGAAAACCTCTTTTAAAAATAAAGAAAAAATAAAAATGAATAATTTTTAAAAAGATGGTGAAGTCCAGTCAATCGCACAATGGTAACACAATAGGAACTACATGGAAAAGGTCCTGGGTTTATGTCCCAGGACCCCTTTATACATGCTGGTCACATGGACATGTGCCTGTGATTTGGACTGACTGAGATAGGGTAAATTATAGTATGAAGACGCTGTAAGAGATGTCTCTCTCTCACTCTCTCTCAAGGAGGAACTAAGTAAATATATTAAAAACTTTTTTTTT
>NW_006174671.1:0-300 GCF_000334495.1 Tupaia belangeri chinensis | reverse complement strand
TGTAACCATTATGCCATCTGCTGGTTCTATGGTTCTAGCCATTTTGGGTAAGACTATTCAATCTGTAACAATAGCTAACAATTACTGGCACTTACTATGTGTTAGTCCTGTTCTAAGCACTTAATGTCAAGCTCACCACAATGATATGAAATAGGTGCTATCATTATCCTATTTGAGAGGCCAAAATAGGAAGGAACAAAAAGAGTAAGTAATTGCACAGGGCCATACAGCTGGCAGGTGGACGCTAGAGCCCCATGCTCTTAACCCTCTGATGCTGTTCCCTTGCATTCAGGTGTCTGT
>NW_006174670.1:0-300 GCF_000334495.1 Tupaia belangeri chinensis | reverse complement strand
CAGCCGCTGAAGATTTCATCTAATGTATGTGGCTGACTGAGACACAAAGGCCAAATTAATTGCTTTTCGATTCTCTTGGGCGTTTTGATCTATGGAAGTGTATTCTCAGTAAGCCTCACATAAAAATTCTTAGAAAGTAACTGGGGACTCTCAAGGACCCAGCATAATTTCCATTACCTTTGACAAATTTGTGGATTTCTGGGACACTGCTTTAACTCCAGTTAATAAGGTACTGCAGAATGTGATTAATACCTCTCTCCCAGCATTACTATTTGGGTTCCAATTGGGGCATGTAGAAGG
>NW_006174669.1:0-300 GCF_000334495.1 Tupaia belangeri chinensis | reverse complement strand
CAGACTTACTGTGGT
The DNA here is from genome assembly GCF_000334495.1 of Tupaia belangeri chinensis. Taxonomy (NCBI): domain Eukaryota; kingdom Metazoa; phylum Chordata; class Mammalia; order Scandentia; family Tupaiidae; genus Tupaia; species Tupaia belangeri. Next base: position 285 of record NW_006174669.1, on the reverse strand, counting down.
CCAGTGGGTTGTGCCGTTGCTGATTGGCTTGTTTCTTTAGGGGTGTTTATCACTGGTTCACTAACACACAGGTGAAGCTGGTTGAGAAGGACCTTGTGAACTGACCCAAAGATATGTAAATTACAGCAGTTACTTGGTGAGTTAGGATTTGGGTCAAAGAATACTTTTTCTTTCTTGAAAACATAAAGTACTTAAAATTTTCAGCCTCCCTTCTCCACTCCCCCCCCCACCCCCTTCTTTCTGCCAAACCTGGAGGAGTGACTGTAAAGGTTTGTCTAGATCTTT
>NW_006174668.1:0-300 GCF_000334495.1 Tupaia belangeri chinensis | reverse complement strand
GGCTAATGCACATGCCCTATAGCAAAATAAACCAGAACCAAAAAAAGAGTAGGAAAGCATCTGAAGTGTTTTATAAAATGATTAACACAGTAATCAGATATTTAAAAGAGCCAGCCTACTTAGAATGTTAGCACAATCTTCACTGTTTATTATGTGTATAATTGTTTCCTTGACCTATTGTATAATAGGTTTGTATCTAAGAATGTTAAATATGATAAATATGAACGTTTTGTCAAAATGGAAATAACAAGAACCTTGAAATGCTGTAAGAATTAGATGCCTTAGAGCAGGGATAGGAAA
>NW_006174667.1:0-300 GCF_000334495.1 Tupaia belangeri chinensis | reverse complement strand
CAGGAAGGAGTACTCCACTAGATGCCTGAAACTCAAGAGGGTACAGGAAAGGTACAAACATTCCATTGATAATCAATCAGTAAATAAATAAATAGAAATAAAACAAAAATCCAAACCAAACAACAAAGAAATATCTCACTTCCAAAGAAACACACTAACTCCACTCTAACCAGTAAAACACATAAAATTATTTAATTGCTGAAAACTGAATTCAGGATATTAATTGTAGGAAAACTCAATAACATGCAAGAAAATTTCACGAAGTGAAAAAAAACAATGAATGACATGAGAAAGATCCAA
>NW_006174666.1:0-300 GCF_000334495.1 Tupaia belangeri chinensis | reverse complement strand
GCCATCTGCTGGTTCCCATTTTATTTATGTTGACTTTGTTTCTGTTTGGTACAGCATGCTTTTCTTACATTGGCTCTCTGTCTTCTCTCTGTCACTGATTTGGTATTTTAACATGGAGCTACTTTCACTTATTTCTACTGATGGAAACTGCACTCACCTTTTGACTCAAACTTACCTATTACATACAGGCTGTGATAAATTCAATTTCTATTTTTTCCTTTGGGATAAACTACTCTCACTCCTGTCCTATCATTAAAAATGAGAGTTGGCTGGGCCCAGCAAGAGGCATAGTGGTTAAGG
>NW_006174665.1:0-300 GCF_000334495.1 Tupaia belangeri chinensis | reverse complement strand
GTTCCATTCATTTACCTGTCTTTTCAGCTGTTAATCAACAATATTTTGAGGGAATTAACAACACATTTTGACATGTAGAAAGGCAAATCTTTGTTTACCACATTACAAAAAATTTCTTAGCATCATTACAATTGTGGTGACTCAAACATTAAAGAGTTTGATATTTTTATTTGGTTAATGAAAAATTGAGAAACACAAAAATAGCTCACATTTAGAGAAAATTGAGTCTATTTGAGCACAAAGAATCATCGTCCCACTTGAAACTTTCTAAGGACCCTTGGCAAGGAACACATACACATA
>NW_006174664.1:0-300 GCF_000334495.1 Tupaia belangeri chinensis | reverse complement strand
CCATTACGCTAACTGCTGGTCCCTGTGCTGGACAATATTCTAAGTGTATTAATATATATTAACTATTTTAGTCCTCAAGCAACCACATGAGAGAAGGATCTTTCTGTATGTTTTTTTCAGAAGAGGCATAGCTATATTAATTTACCAAGACTACATAGCTAATAAGTGAAGAAGCATGATGCCACAACTCAAAAGGAAGGAGATATTCTTGCAGGGCCCTTGAGCCATTTTTTAAATTGTTTAATTTTTAAAAATATTTTTACCTTATGGCTTACAGACATCTCAGAGGACTTTCTGGAA
>NW_006174663.1:0-300 GCF_000334495.1 Tupaia belangeri chinensis | reverse complement strand
AAAAAAAAAAGACAACCACACAAAACAATTATAAAACTGTATTACTGATCATATAACCTAAAGATATAACATACGTGAATAGTGCAAAGGACAAGGCAGGGAATGGAAACATCCAAGAGCAAAGTTTCTCTATTTTGCTGATATTTAATTAATATTAATCTAAAGTACACTATTAAAAAAATGAAGCATACAGCAATTCTTAAGAGCAACCAAAAAGTTGATCTAAGTGATTTTTTAAAAAAAGTTTTTGCCATAAGGAACACCAGCATGTGGCATGGAGGTTAAGGGTGCCGGACTCCC
>NW_006174662.1:0-300 GCF_000334495.1 Tupaia belangeri chinensis | reverse complement strand
TGTGGGAAAAAGGAATGCAGAGATATAAATGCATGTTTCGGCACAGTACAGTCACAGGAGGGCACGCAGCTGCCAGGACTGAGCAGTCAGCAAGCGATGTCTTGAGCAAACCAAGTCCAGAGCTGAGCAGCCCCACCCTGGTGCTCAAGGACTCAGGCCTCTTCCTCACCCCCGAGCCCCTCCCTCTGAGTATGTGGATTTGATCCTCATGGTCTTATGGTGGATGCTCCAGCTCTGGACATCAAGCCCACATTCTAAGCAGGAAGAAAAAGGCAGGACAGATGGTGTAATGGTTAAGTC
>NW_006174661.1:0-300 GCF_000334495.1 Tupaia belangeri chinensis | reverse complement strand
ATGAAAAAACTATGCAGAGATTTCAAAAATTTTGCATCAAAATAATCTTGTACTTTAGGCCCATTGCCCCACAAACTTCTTGAAGTCACCTCATATATAAAGACATTTATTTTAAGGACCAGCTCACACAATTACCCAGGCCGAGAGATCCCAAGATCTGCAGTCAGCAAGCTGTACACTCAGGAGAACTGAGCGTTTAAGTTCTAGTTTGAAAGTCAATTCAAGACTCTAAAGAGTTGACGTTTCAATTCTGCTCCAAAGGCAGAAAATGACTAATGTCCCAGTTTAACCAATTAGGCA
>NW_006174660.1:0-300 GCF_000334495.1 Tupaia belangeri chinensis | reverse complement strand
GAACCATAGCAGTTGTTACAAACCCAATTCACTTTTGTTCTATTTTACTTCAAGGAGCTCATAAAGGTTCCTGAGGCATTATTGTCTCACAGAAACCATGCGCCTTCAGGACCTTAGTCTGTCAATATCGTTAAATAATATGACATTTTGATCCAGTTACACTTTTTGCCATGAAACCCCTGCCCAGAACCACAATGAATCGTGGAAAAACAAGTGCATCTCCTTTAGGTCTGTCTACTCAGGGGAGAGCAGATGGACTCCTCAAAGAAGGAAGTCTGTGAGATTGATTCTGGGTTCTTA
>NW_006174659.1:0-300 GCF_000334495.1 Tupaia belangeri chinensis | reverse complement strand
ATCCAGTGCCTTAACCCCCACACCACCTGCTCCCCAGTGCTGTTATAGTCTATCCTACCCTTCCCTCCTATTCTTTTTTCCTCATAAACATCTTTACTGCACCACAGTAAGAGAGACTTACTTTTAGAGGACCCCAAGTTTTCCAGTACTTCTTGGACAATAACTTCACCAATACCTATTAATATTAATTGATCAATGTAACAAAAAAGTGACACTCAAACAAGGGAATATTTTACCTATCTTACAACAGTGAAATTTACATATGAGACCTTGAGGGACCAACAGATGGCATAATGGTTA
>NW_006174658.1:0-300 GCF_000334495.1 Tupaia belangeri chinensis | reverse complement strand
TTACTTGTCCTAAGTGTGGCACAGAGGTACACAATCTGCAGCCACTCAAATCAGGAATTGAAATGTCTGAAGTGAATGCTCTTTAGAAATTAAAATCGCTTCCTCTGAGGAAGAATGTGTTATGTTCAATTTGTTAATATTAGTCATCCTAAGTATCCTATTTAGGTGTCTTTTATGAGGCGTGTGCTTCTCAGTCACTGTCTTCTGTTCCTTTCCAGACATGACAAAATACTAATCACTGGAAATCACAAGATTCTAAATATATTAAGTAAATGTCAGTGTGTTATTTAAAAAAAAAAA
>NW_006174657.1:0-300 GCF_000334495.1 Tupaia belangeri chinensis | reverse complement strand
GTGGAAGAGGGCGCACCATGGTCAAAACCAGCGTGGAATGGCCGGAAAACAGCGAATTGGTGCCTGGTGTGTCCCTGGAGCGGGATTCGCCGTGGATGAAACGCCCTGCGGAGTCCAGCTCACCGCAGCTGATGTCCATGCCGAGGCTGGGGGAACTGATGAGGGGTGATTCAGATAGAGAAAAATGGACACAGTTGGGATGAAGAAATGCTGTTGTGGGAAGGTAGGAGAGGGCGGGCATCATCTAGCTAAGAGAAGATGAGCCTGAAATAGGACCACGCACAGCGCTGAGCAGGATTA
>NW_006174656.1:0-300 GCF_000334495.1 Tupaia belangeri chinensis | reverse complement strand
CAGAGTCAGCCATGTGGAATCCAGTGCCTTGACTACCACACCGCCTGCTTTAACTGCTCTATCTTGAGAGGGTACCTGTATGACAAATCTTAGTTCTGAAAGTGGGCACAGTGATTTAATAACATTTTAATAATTTTTTTAAAAACAATCTGCAAAACAAAATGTATCTTAAATTCTTAGTATAGAGCCAGCTCCACGGAGCAAGGATAATGTGCTGCTCAAGAGAAGATAAATTCCACGCAGTGACTGCTGTTTGGATCTCTGGTCCAGTGGTCCTGAGACACACTTGGCACCTGCATT
>NW_006174655.1:0-300 GCF_000334495.1 Tupaia belangeri chinensis | reverse complement strand
TTTTCTCTTGCTCTGTCTCATTTATGTGTGTGAACAATTCAAGAAACACAGCACCATCTAATTTCAGATACTATAACTATAGTTACATAGATGACTTTGCACAAAGCCAAACAAGTTATGAAGTGTACAAGGCAAAGTCAGTGTTTTCCCTCTGCGGATATGTACATTTATGTGCATGGACCATGTGTCTCCCACAGGTCAAGAACTACTTGAGAAACCAAAGATAAATATTGTCTCAGTCTATTTTCTTTCTCCTTCTGTTTCTCCTTCTGTTTCTCTTTCTCTTTCTCTTCCTCTTCC
>NW_006174654.1:0-300 GCF_000334495.1 Tupaia belangeri chinensis | reverse complement strand
TTTCTTTCTTTCTTTCTTTCTTTCAATAGAACCCGTTAAACATGAACAGCAAAGAGAGAGTAATTTGTTTATGGGGTATATACCTTTCAATGAATTATACCCAATTCCCACATGGTTATGAAACAGAAGCACTTGAATGAATTCGGTACAGTAAAATAAAGTGAACCAATGAAAAAGAATCTCCAAGGGCTGGCTTTGGGGCCAGGTGATTAAGAGGGCTGACCCAGTGGTTTGAGTCTTGGTCCCAGTGGCTTAAGAAACAGACCAGGCATGGGCCAGCAGGTGGCCTGGTGGTTAAGG
>NW_006174653.1:0-300 GCF_000334495.1 Tupaia belangeri chinensis | reverse complement strand
CCCCATGGAGCAGAGCGCCCCAGCACTGCCCAGGCAGGCGGCAGGGGACGCAGGAGAGGCGAGGACGGGTGACTTCCACACACTGTCCGAAAGTGTCGTGCGGCAGGCAGTCGAGCGTGAAATTAATTTTAACTCCGCAGCCCAGCACGCAGACACGGGAAATTAAACTGGCAAGGCAAGGTCCTCGGGGAGGGGACAATCTCCCACCCCGCGGTAATCACAGTGGCAGGAAGTGGGCAGCGGTGGCGGCAAGCTGGCGGATGCCAGGCACCTGGGTGCGGCCGCCCCCCCCCGCCCTGC
>NW_006174652.1:0-300 GCF_000334495.1 Tupaia belangeri chinensis | reverse complement strand
TTTTGCCATCGAATCTTTCAGTTTCTGCCAGAGAGAAATATTTAGTATATATTAAAGGGGGGCATACAGTATAGTCACATACCCTGTATCATAGACTCTGATTCCTTCTCTTCAACACTTTAAAACTTTAATATAAGTGATCAGTGCACTCTTTTAACGTAGATGACTTTGTTTTCTGAGAAACTTAACTCGTTTTCTAATTTAAACATTTTGAACTGCTGGGGCATATAGCAACTGGCTTCTGAATATTGGAATAGTGAAACATTATTATGGCTTCCTAGTTTACTGGCAACACATACA
>NW_006174651.1:0-300 GCF_000334495.1 Tupaia belangeri chinensis | reverse complement strand
ACCATTTGGCTTTATTCTTTGCATCTTATGAAACTTAAATGATGTACCTGTTAATAACTCAACTGTTTTCCCGTCTTCCAACTCCTGATAACCATTCTGCTTTTTGCTCCTGTTAAATTGAATACTTTAGGTATTATAGGAGTGAATGCTTTTGTGACTGACTGGCTTACTTCATTTAGTGTAATGTCTTCAACATGTTCATCCATATTGCCACAAGTGATAAGATTTTCTCCCTCTGTAAGGCTAAATAATATTCCATTGTATATATTTATTGGGTTGGCAGGAAAGTCATGACACATT
>NW_006174650.1:0-300 GCF_000334495.1 Tupaia belangeri chinensis | reverse complement strand
AATAAATAAATTTAAGTAAAATAATTCCTTAAAGAAAGTTTTAAAAAATTATAAAAATAGAAACAAAACTTTCTTTTAACTCCTTGTTCTTAACTATTGTTTTATGTTTAATAATTTTTTTTCTAAACATTGTATTAGAATGGATCACCAGGCAGAGTGGAGGTTAAGGCACTGAGTCCTATGTGGTTGATTTCACAGCTCGAGCCTGGGACCCAGTGGCTTAAGAATCATACCTGGTGAGGGACCAGCAGATGACATAGCATTTATGTTGCTGGATTCCCACATGGCTGACCTCAGTTC
>NW_006174649.1:0-300 GCF_000334495.1 Tupaia belangeri chinensis | reverse complement strand
GCAGCAAGTGAGAACAACTGAGGCAGGAGACTACTTTAGACCTGTAGCTGCCTTTTACCTACTCAGGAATACTTCCAGACTACATAGTTTTTTGAAGTGCCCAACCCCTATTTTCTTCCCCAGTCGAAAGTCTGCAGCTCAGCTCCAGGTGCACCTGTTTTCAAGAAACTGGGAGGCCATTAGAATCTCCAGTTCCAGTGAAAATGGTGTAGGTTGGAAGGTGAGCACCAGAGAGATAGAGCTGTAGAGGAACTGCAGCTCACCTTCTCCCAGTCTCCCTTTGACTTATCAGAATTAACT
>NW_006174648.1:0-300 GCF_000334495.1 Tupaia belangeri chinensis | reverse complement strand
GTCTTGTCATATATGTCTCTGGGGATGGGAAATCATGGTTCAGTTATGTCTTGTGAGGCTCATCTCAGTACATCATTTAGTGATGGGACCATGAATTTAATGCCAGACACCTCAGGACACACATACATATATGCACATAAGTGTTAATGCAAGCATACCGAGTCACTTTTGTACACCTATACACATATATTCCCTCCCATATTAAATTCACAGTTTGGCATGGCAGGCTCTTCATCCAGGTGTTACAGAGGAAGCAGAAATGCCATCAGAAGAAAATGGGCTTGGGACCAGCAGCTAGCG
>NW_006174647.1:0-300 GCF_000334495.1 Tupaia belangeri chinensis | reverse complement strand
CGAGGCCCAGTGGGCAGGGTCTGGACTGTGGGGCGCGGCTCGCGCGTGGACCACCGCTGTCCTGGCAGAGGCGTGGGCTCCCGCTCTCAGGAGCAGGCGTCAGTTCTGAGAGCAGGTTGCTGGAGGATTACGGCTGCCCTCGTCCACCCTGCACACACTGCCATCTCCCCTGCCTGGCACGGCCGTGTGCCCACACCGCACATTTGGGCTCCTAGCCCCGGAATCATCAGCCAGACGAGCCTCTGTTCTTTATCATTGCCCAGCCTGGGCATTCCTATTAGCAACACAGCAATGGGCCGG
>NW_006174646.1:0-300 GCF_000334495.1 Tupaia belangeri chinensis | reverse complement strand
TTCCAGAGTTACTCTCAGGCCCCAAGGGTGGTTTTACCCCATGAGGCCTTCCCAGAAAAGGCTCAAGTATCCCAAAGGGCAGGGCAATCTCAGGCCACCAGAGCAGTGGGCCAGGAGTGGCAAACGTTCCATAGTTACTCCCAGGCCCCAAGTGTAGACTCACCCAAGGACGTGTTCTCAGATCAGGTTCAAGTCTTTCAGCTGACAGGAGAGCCTAGGCCACCAGAGTGGTGGGTGACAGAATGGTGAAAGGTCCAAAGTTACTGCCAAGCTCTGAGTGTGGTCTCACCTGAGGAGGCC
>NW_006174645.1:0-300 GCF_000334495.1 Tupaia belangeri chinensis | reverse complement strand
AAATACTAACATCCCAATGATCATGTGAAATATGATCACCACTGTATAAATGAAAAGAGCTGAGGACCGCAGGGGTAAACGTCAGTCTCTGCAAATAGAACTGACTGTACATAGCAGCATCTGTGACAATTGGAGGTTGAGGTGAGATGTTAGGGCCTGGGCTGGGAGAACAGGGACATCTCATCCTTTGAGGGGCAGGAACAAAGAGCAGGAGAGGGAAGATAGATGTGACCACTTTCTTATTTTCTCAGGGAGAACAACCTCTTGGAGGGACTGAAAAGGCTTCTTTTTTTTTTTTTT
>NW_006174644.1:0-300 GCF_000334495.1 Tupaia belangeri chinensis | reverse complement strand
TTTCAGAGATTGTCACTTTAAAATACTTTTTGATTTTCTTCCTAAGAAATCAAAAAGAACAGGATTGTTCTATACATACTGGTTTTAGAATATGCTTGTCCATGTATTATATTATGAATGTTTTGTTTTTTAAAAAACCTGATATTGTGCCAGATCCATGGCCTGGTGTTTGAGGGAGTGAGATCCCACATGGCTGGCTCTGAGGTTCAAGCCCTGGACCCAACGTCTGGAGGAACACGCTGGGCACACTTGCATGCACGCCCGGACTGGAAAAATGGAGAAGGGATTGCAGTGTGGTCA
>NW_006174643.1:0-300 GCF_000334495.1 Tupaia belangeri chinensis | reverse complement strand
GGCTGGCTGAAGCTGGAGGTAGATTGCAGCATGAGAGCCCTGGGGTACCTGTTTCTCTATCCTTGTTTTTGTCTCTCACGGAAGAAAGAAAGAAAATTTTTAAAAAATAATAATAAAAATCAAAATAGAATTAAAATAAACAGTTCTTTAAAAATGGAATGCATTTCTCAACACCCATGTGTAAATGATTATGTCACAGTCTCAGTTCAAACCTTCTCAAGGCTTCCATAGATTTTAGGATAAAACTGGAGTTTGTGCACAGGATCTGCCATGATTCCCCCTTGTTCTCCACTGCCAGGA
>NW_006174642.1:0-300 GCF_000334495.1 Tupaia belangeri chinensis | reverse complement strand
CCACCATACCACCTGCTGGTCCCCCACAGTAAACTTTTTTTTCCAAAAAAAGAATTTAACTTCCATCTCCTGCTCCCTGACTTAACGGACACTGAGGACTGCCCCCAGCTTCCCAGCAGAGCCCACTTACATCGCCTGCCCCTGGCCTAAAGGTCACTAAGGCGAGGCCAGTCTCTGGTCCCTGGCCCCAGTTCCAGCACGCTCAACCCCAGAACTCCCTCCCATCAGCAAGGACTGCCCCCAGCTTCCCAGCAGAACCCACTTCCATCTCCTGCTCCTTAGAGAAATCTTTATTTAATC
>NW_006174641.1:0-300 GCF_000334495.1 Tupaia belangeri chinensis | reverse complement strand
ATAAATAAATAAATAAATAAAAATTCATTGTGGAAAAAATGTGTCTTTTTTATTGATTTTTTTTTTTAAGTTTTATTTTCCTTCCATGAGTGAGGGACAGACAGAGAGAGAGCACCCCTCCAAAGGCCTTAGCACCGTGACCTACCACAAACTCAGCCGGCTCTGGTCACAGGCATGTGGGAGCCGGGTACACAGGAACCCGCGGGTTCAAACCCAGAGCCGCCCACGTGGGCAGCCTCGTGGAGATCCCACCTGACTGTGGTGCCACCACTGGCCCCTGTGCCGAGTCGCACACCCCTG
>NW_006174640.1:0-300 GCF_000334495.1 Tupaia belangeri chinensis | reverse complement strand
ACTTGTACTTTAATTCCATCTTTCCACAAACATTCTGAAGTCTCCTGTAATTGGAGTCTGAGAAGAAGAAATTCAAAACAGCAAAACAAACTGCTTCAAGAATGCATTCTGGACATGAGGAGCTTCACTTCCTATTGCAAGAATCCACAAGCACCGATGGGAGCTGACCTAGGGGAGTCCTAGCTTTTCCTGACCCTCCACCCTCCTAGATGAGGCCTGTGTTCCGAGCAGCACGAGCACAGGGCGGTCCCCCGGCTCTGCAGAGCACGGTGTGGGCACCTGCTGCGGACCATGCAGACA
>NW_006174639.1:0-300 GCF_000334495.1 Tupaia belangeri chinensis | reverse complement strand
AGTCAGCCATGTGGCATCCAGCCATATTAACCATTTTGCCACCTGCTGGCCCACTTTGGTCTTTCAATAAATGGAACACATTTCCCACTGAATGAATTATGAAAGCCAGAGGAGCTGACGAGACAGTGAGAGCTGAATTCCACATGGAGCTGGCCAAATTCTTTTTTCTTAATTTCTCCCCCCACCCTCCGCCCACAGTGCTCATGCACTTACCAGAGAGAGAGAGAGCACCCCCACAGGAGAGCAAGGTCATGATGCAATCTTCTTTCATTTCTCCATCCCATCAGGATCCTGGGCCTG
>NW_006174638.1:0-300 GCF_000334495.1 Tupaia belangeri chinensis | reverse complement strand
CAATGTGACAAATATTAAAAGGAAGTGATCCTAGAGTTCAGAAACAAGAGAGAGCACTTTCTTCAAGGTGGAAGATGTATGCTTCTGACAATAAAAGGTTTGAAAGAAAAAGTTTACAATAAGGAAATCAAAGAGCGTGTGAGGGTTGCAAAATGCAGAACAGGAAGGAGAGCTGAATTCTAAATAGAAGGTATAGAGACAGTGAAACAAAAAGATGTTGGAAACAAGTAATTTACTTTATTTGTGAAACGAGCTACAGAACTGAAGTCAGCAAATTAAGATGAGGTCAGACAAGGATGA
>NW_006174637.1:0-300 GCF_000334495.1 Tupaia belangeri chinensis | reverse complement strand
TGGCATACAATGTAATTTTTTAGTTCAAGACAGTCATGTGCAATAAAAAAAGGGAATATGTGAGGCCAATTGGTGGAATGGTGGTTAAGGCAGTTAGATCACATATAGCTGACTGCATGGTAGAAGTCCCGGGTCCAGTGGCTTAAAAAAATACATCAGGCATGTGTGCCCAAATTTCCAAGAAGAGACTTCAGCATGGCCACTATGTCCCTCTCTAGTGAGTGTACTCACCCTACAGCAAGTTAAAAAAGAAAATGTGTAGTGACTAAATGTCCCAGCCTGCAGGACAGTTGAACAGGT
>NW_006174636.1:0-300 GCF_000334495.1 Tupaia belangeri chinensis | reverse complement strand
TCCACCATGTAAGGATACAGCAAGAAGTTGCTATCTATGAATCAGAAAGTGGGTCCTCACTAGACACTGAATCTGCTGGTGACTTGCCAGCCTCTAGAACTGTTAGAAATACATTTTGTTGTTTTATCTATGTAGTGTGTGGTAATTTGCTATAGTAGTCTGAACTCACTAAGACCAGTCATCTCAATAGTTGTCAACAAGGCATTTTATAAAATCCAACTCCCAGTTGATGTCAACCATATACCACAAACTACGCTATACAGATCACTTTGCATCCTGTTATGTTGCACTCTGTTCTCA
>NW_006174635.1:0-300 GCF_000334495.1 Tupaia belangeri chinensis | reverse complement strand
TACAATTTCTCATTAAAGCTTTTTCCAAAGCACTGGTGATCTTTCTGTTACGTTAGTTGCAATGAGTAACCAGGCATGTTAATATATCCTCACAGAACCGTGTTCAATCCAGGATGAGATTGTTCATTGAGCAGAGCAGCAGCCCTAAGCTGAGGCAATAGTTTCCTCTCACATGCAAAATCCCCATTGTTTTATGCTTATCTGCTAATAAATCTAGCTACAAGGTGTTTGTCTATTGCTGTCCTCCTTCTTGGATGATGATGTTGTTGATTCTATAGCATTCATTTCTCCTTCTACAGG
>NW_006174634.1:0-300 GCF_000334495.1 Tupaia belangeri chinensis | reverse complement strand
CCAAACAGGCCATGAATTCAAACCACGGTATTTGCGTGGCTTCCAGCCCTACAGTTCATACACTGCTATCTGCTCCACCACGGCGGGGGCCAAAGAATATTATTCTTTATAAACTTTGTAATCTGGATGTTCATAGAACATGTTAATAAAACTACTGATAAGTAGAATCGTTAACAAAATAAGTCAGAACCTCCAGGTGCAGAGCTTTCGTGTTAAGCTGATAAGGTTAGAATTTGAGAAAACTCATACAAAGGCATAACTGACTCATTAAGCAGCAAAGAAAAAAAAGCAGAATTCATG
>NW_006174633.1:0-300 GCF_000334495.1 Tupaia belangeri chinensis | reverse complement strand
CGACAGGTTGACCACGTGCTCTGACCCGACGGGTGGCAGGGGGGCCTAGGGCATTGGGCAGTTCGGGATGGAACGGCCTCTCCAGGCTCAGTCTCTCCAATCCTCCTGAAAGATGGAGACAGCCCCGTCCCTGCTTCGCCGGAGGGAGGAGACCCCTGCTGCCTGTGACACGGGAGAAGGAAGGACCCCGCCCTCCCAGCCTCTGAGACGGAGGCCATGCAGACAGACTGGTAAACGCGGCCGGGAGTCCGAAAAGCCTAGGGGTCAAGGCTAGCTTCAGGCATGGCTGGGGGGGGGGGG
>NW_006174632.1:0-300 GCF_000334495.1 Tupaia belangeri chinensis | reverse complement strand
GCCCTGCTGCAGAGGGGCTCTGTGTGAGGATGGTGGACCAACCAGCGTGCCGAAGGCTGGGGTGCTGCAGGGGGCGGTCAGCGTAGAGGACCCTGCTTTGGGGCAGAACCCAGCTACTCGGAGAGCGTCTCCGGGTCACTGGGAAGTTGGAGGCTTCAGCACCCTATTTCGTACACGGTGCTCTGCCAGTGAGCTAGAGGAGGTGGGTGTGTCTGGTGTGCTCTCGGGGGCCGTCGAACACCTTCCGGTGAGGTGGGTTTTTTATTTTTAAATTTATTTTGGAGAGGATTTTGCTATAGG
>NW_006174631.1:0-300 GCF_000334495.1 Tupaia belangeri chinensis | reverse complement strand
CCTCCCAACGCCATTACACTGCAGACCAGATCCAGACCACGGACCTCCAGGGGGCAGAACCATGTCTGAGCCTTAGCAGAGAGAGTCGTCTGTCATTTGGAATCCTTGTGTGGGTAGGGAGGTTGACTCGTGTCCTTGTGGGGAGGCTGCTGCCAGAATAAGGAAGACTCGGAAGTGTTATCTGGCCTCTAAACTCAAGGTTATCAGCGAGTCCTTTCCGTTGTAATCAGTAAAGGGAGTTGGCTCGTGTAAGGCACTGAGGTGAGTCAGAAGGAGGCATCTGGGACAGGCTTTCCTCTC
>NW_006174630.1:0-300 GCF_000334495.1 Tupaia belangeri chinensis | reverse complement strand
GGGCACATACAGGTGCAAGTGTACTTGTGTATGTATACGTGTGCGCGTGCATACAAGCGTGCACACACGTGTATATGTGTCCACACACATGCACATGTACACATGCGTGTGCATACATGTGAGTTTACCTGCATGTGCGCGCACACAAGTGTGTATGGTGTATGTGTGCATGTGTATACATGTGTTGCACACATGTGCATACGTGTGTGCACACACAAGCACACACAGTGTATGTGTGTATATGTGTGTACGCACACATACATGTGTGCATGCACGTGTACACGTGTGCGCACACAAGCG
>NW_006174629.1:0-300 GCF_000334495.1 Tupaia belangeri chinensis | reverse complement strand
TCATGGAGAAAATAAATAAACTTAAAAAAAATAAAAATATAAAAAAAAATTATACGAAGTGGTATGAACTTGTGATTATGGTATTTCAAAACATATTTAGTATCAGTTCTGAGCTAGGAACTTTATTGGATACTGTGCAAAGAGTTCAAAGTAACATATCCTGCCTTCCACTGTCTAATTAATAAGAATTTGTTAAATAATATGGTACAGTTGAGGTTCATGTAGTGGTTGAAACAGGCACAAAGGGAAACACAAAGGTTGAGTACAGCTTTGTAAAAGAGGTGATTTTTTTTTTTTTTT
>NW_006174628.1:0-300 GCF_000334495.1 Tupaia belangeri chinensis | reverse complement strand
AACAAACAAACAAACAAACAAAAACTGTACTATATCCAATGTAAACCAGAAGTTATAATAAAAATATTACAATTTTTTTCTTAGGCCTTTATTTTCCTTCTGTATTTTTGGTTGTTTTACAGCTAGGAATGTGATGTGTATGATAGCTAAAAGTTTGAAATTTATTGAGAGTTTCTTTCTGACAAAACATATAATAAATTTTCATAAATATTTCATAGGTATTTTTGAATAACCATGTGTAGTTATCATGTAAGTAGTGTTCTTTTTCTCTCATATTTACTTTCATTGCTATCTATTTTT
>NW_006174627.1:0-300 GCF_000334495.1 Tupaia belangeri chinensis | reverse complement strand
CTAGATGGCTCTGTCTGTCCCCACCCTTCATGAAATGCTTAATGTTCAAACGCTCTCCTATTACCACCATCACCACAACCACCACCTGCCATCCATAGCTGGTTTGGAACCTACCTCCCTTTCTTTTTTCTGGTAGTTTGACTTCCTGGACATCTAGATCCCTTCCCCCTCATTCTTACTGAGTTGGCTTAGAAGGAAATTCTTGTTCTGCTTTTGAGGAAATTTCCCACCCTATATTTCAAAATGAAGTCCCTATTTTTCTTCCCCCTAATTCTGAAGCTGACCAGAAAAAAAAAAAAA
>NW_006174626.1:0-300 GCF_000334495.1 Tupaia belangeri chinensis | reverse complement strand
AAGTGTATGTGCACCTGTGTATGCACACACACACGCACACATGTGTGTGCACACGTGCACACAACAGACATATGCACAGTACACACATGCATGTGCTGCAAGGGTGTGTACGCATGTGTTCGTGTGTGCGTGCACACACCCACACATACATGCACATATATGCATGTGCATGCATGCACGTGTATGCACACATGCATACATGCACATGTATGGGCATGTGCGTGCACATGCCTGTGTGTGCGTGTGTGCATGTATGCACTACTGTTAGTTGGTAGAAGCCAGTTATGCTGCTGAACACCC
>NW_006174625.1:0-300 GCF_000334495.1 Tupaia belangeri chinensis | reverse complement strand
CCTCTAACCACCACACCACCTGCCGGCCCCTAACCCATTGTTTTAGCATTATTACTGGAGATTATCAGCAATAGTTAATTACTGTGGTGTTTGCCTAATGGTAATTCTGTATTTTCCTCATTTCTTTTATATTTATTAGTTGTATTTCCGTTCAGAGAACTGTCCCTTCTCCCTCACTTACTTATTCAGTTATTTACATCATGGGCTTTTTACTCTGTAGGCTGTATTTAATCCTGCCATTAATTTTATCACTCAGATTTTTCCAATTATGGCCACTGTGGATGCTTTACGCTTGGCTCC
>NW_006174624.1:0-300 GCF_000334495.1 Tupaia belangeri chinensis | reverse complement strand
ACACAAACAGAGAATTGAGTAATCACCCTGGGAAGGGGGGGAAGGGCGTGGCCACACCACTCCAATCCCTCCTCCACTCTGCTCTGAGTAACTGGGGAGGACGCATGCCCAGTGCGTTTTTGTAAGCTGCGCCGCTGAGGACTCGAACATGCAGTTGTCCATATGGGATCCAGCTGCCTTTACAGCCAGGATACTGGCTGGCCCTCTTGGTCACTGTTATTTTATGTATTTTTTTAAATTTAAGAATTATTTATGGGGTTGAGGACCACCTGTTGGCATAATGGCTGTGTCACTGGACTC
>NW_006174623.1:0-300 GCF_000334495.1 Tupaia belangeri chinensis | reverse complement strand
AAAAAAAAAGTCTATCTCTGGAATAGAGAAATTAGTCACAGGTTGCTTCTGGGGAGAGAAACTAGGTGCCTGGATGGCTGGACACCAGGACCGAGAAGAGACTTTCCTTAGTGGCCTTTCATATTTTGAACCAGAAACTGCATTATCCATTTAAATAGTTCCTTAAATTTTAAACTGTTTAAGAAGAGGAAGTGGCTAGAATAAAAAGCATCTTAGACTTGTCTAATGATCTGGATTATGGTCCTAACTAGAGACTGGAGCTTCATGCTCTGAGACAGGACTCCAGCCTCCTTTCCAGGA
>NW_006174622.1:0-300 GCF_000334495.1 Tupaia belangeri chinensis | reverse complement strand
AAAAAAAAAAAATGTACAGTTTGGGGCCAAGTGGTGGTGTGGTGGTGACACACCTGGTTCCGCATGGGAAAGGTCCTGGGTTCATGTTCCGGGACCTCCCTAAGCACACTGGGCATGCTCACAGTTGTCCCCATGCCCATGATCCAGATCTGCTAAGGCTGGAGGTGTAATCATATGGGGACCCCGCTGGGGATGACTGTCTCTCAAAAAAAACAATGTACAAGACAATGGTTTTTAGTATACTTATAAATATGTGCAGTCACCACCATAGTCAATTTTAGAACATTTTCATCACCTCAA
>NW_006174621.1:0-300 GCF_000334495.1 Tupaia belangeri chinensis | reverse complement strand
ATCTAAATGATGTACAGCGATTGAATGTATACATAATAATAAATAAAAATGCAAAAAAAGAAAAAAAAGGCATCCTAATATGCAGTCCCTTGACCACATAACAGTGAAGTGGTGGTATTTCCACACCTTATGAGGTTCGGACTTGTCACTACCACAGTCAGTTCTTGCACCCTTACCTTATCCAGGAAGAAATAATGCCACTGACAATATAACTGTCAGCACACAAGACCTCTGCCTTGACCAAGAGTCAGTCATCACCCTGTTCTCAGAGGGGACATACAGATCTTCTCTTTTGATATG
>NW_006174620.1:0-300 GCF_000334495.1 Tupaia belangeri chinensis | reverse complement strand
ACATTAAGGTTCACAGATACAAATCTCACCCTTGCTCCTCACCAAACATCCACCGCAGGACTGTCTCGGGCACACAGAGCAATAGACTACCTTCTAGTGAGGTGCCTCTTGAGAAAAGTACACATCATATTTTGCACTAAAAAATCACATTGAATCCCTTAAGTATATGCAAATATTCTATGTTAATAGCAAATATAAATGAAAAATCTTTACTCATTTCATTTTCTAGCTATACTACATTATAATCAAATTAAGAAATTTCTTTTTATATTTTAAAATTTTAGAGAGTTTTTTTTTTTT
>NW_006174619.1:0-300 GCF_000334495.1 Tupaia belangeri chinensis | reverse complement strand
CTACCTTCAGTTAAACTTCTAATGTTTAGCAATTCTTAATATTGAACACAATTTTTATATCTAATTCTGTTAATTCTTGTTTACAATAAAAGTATAAAAATATTTTAAATCTATTGGGACCTATTTACATACATATATTTACAGTTAGTTTTTTCTATACTGTTCAAGTTACATGACCAAAAATAAAATTTTACTTTTTAGAAGGGCTAGTCTATATTTCAAAACACATTATTTTTATGTTATTTTAAAACATATTTTCATCTTCAGATATTGTAGTAGATTTTATTTTGAAGGATGAAT
>NW_006174618.1:0-300 GCF_000334495.1 Tupaia belangeri chinensis | reverse complement strand
CTGGGCAGGACCAGGTCAGTACCATGTCACCTTCTGCAGGGTCAGTCTCCAACCTCGATTGCACTGGAAAGCAGTTGAGGGCAGCAAATATACAAGGTAGGAGTTCTCATTATTTTTCCTTTTCCTTAGCAAGGCTACAAAGGATCCCAATACTGTTCCAGATACTGTGGATATGGTGCTGAACATGCTTCCTGCACCAGTGGAGCTCCCTCCCATTTAGGAGCAAAGAAGC
Source organism: Tupaia belangeri chinensis (assembly GCF_000334495.1). Classification (NCBI taxonomy): domain Eukaryota; kingdom Metazoa; phylum Chordata; class Mammalia; order Scandentia; family Tupaiidae; genus Tupaia; species Tupaia belangeri. Next base: position 68 of record NW_006174618.1, on the reverse strand, counting down.
AGAGAATAATAACAAAAACATAAAAATAAACACAGTCGGGGCCAGCAGGTGGCTTAGTGGTTAAGGGC
>NW_006174617.1:0-300 GCF_000334495.1 Tupaia belangeri chinensis | reverse complement strand
GTCCTTTTAATACCTGAAAAGGAGAGAGTGGGTTATTCCTAGCTTATAGGCTAAGTATCCTTCCTAACCCTGTGATTATGTATTTACTTCCTTGACCACACTTCCATGTGGTGTGGCAAAGGACCTCACTTTGACAGGTCACAGAGGTCCCAATAAGTCATCCCTTAAGTCACTGGGACCAGGATTCAGCCATGATAAGAGCCCCTTAACAATTAGGCTATGGGGTTGCCCCATGGTCCTCTTTCTATTTGAATAAATATGTGATTACATTTTAATTTAAATACCTAAGTAGTATTTTTT
>NW_006174616.1:0-300 GCF_000334495.1 Tupaia belangeri chinensis | reverse complement strand
TCGTTGACCTTCTCCATCCCAGCGCAGCGCAGCAGGCAGGCGCGGTGGTGGGAGAAGGTGTCGAAGGAGAACTTGCCGTGATACCGGCCCATCCCGCTGGCACCTGTACGGGAGCACAGAACTCAGTGGTCAGGCCCTCAGCGGCCACCGCACAGAATTCAGACCCAGACACAGCCAGCCACCCCATTGGGATCTAGGTGGGCGACTTCGCCCCTTTGATCCTCAGTTTCCCCATATGCCCAGTCGGTTAAGTAGGAGGCCCTGAGAGGTGGAGAACTCACTCCCGAGCCTGGGGACACC
>NW_006174615.1:0-300 GCF_000334495.1 Tupaia belangeri chinensis | reverse complement strand
GCTGGTTCCCAAATTACAATATTTTTAAGCTAAACTTACCAGAAGTATCAAGATTCATGCTCACTTTAGGATAAATAAGTTGTGTCAGCTGTCTAATCTGAAGTAGACACATTGTAGTTAGGTATTAAGATATTCTATAACTTTACTTTGTAAATAACTTTGACTTCTAATAACCCATGTTACTTTGTTATACATAGGTAAATAGATTAGAAAAAGTAAATACATTGTTAACTACCTTGCACTTGGACAAATTGGCTTCCATATCACTGTTTACCTAGCCAATAAACAATGTTTGGTCAA
>NW_006174614.1:0-300 GCF_000334495.1 Tupaia belangeri chinensis | reverse complement strand
GGTGCCCATGGCAACCACAGCCAGGCAACTGGCCACTGAAGATGGAGAGAGGTGGGGAGAGGGGAGCTGGGAGGTCTCCACGTACCTGGGGTTGGAGGTGTAGGCTCCTGGAGTCTGGAACCCGACTGCACGGCTCAGTGAACCACTGCAAAAGCAAAAGCTGCTCAGACGCCTGGCATGGCAGCCAGGGATGCCAGAGACTCAGCCTGGCCTCCCCAGCTCCCCAAGTCCCTGTGAGCAGCCCTGCCAAACTGGGAGACATGGGGAGTCCTCAGAGCCTCATCCAGCCTCCTGCCTCGA
>NW_006174613.1:0-300 GCF_000334495.1 Tupaia belangeri chinensis | reverse complement strand
AAAAAAAAAAAAAGTTGCCCTCATAGAAGCAGTGTGTCTACAAGACTCTCCAAAGTTTGTAAAGGGCGATTCGTCTGTACCTTCTCAAGCCATCTTCCACCGAATCGACTACAGAGAACCCGACCGACCCTGTCTCTTCCAGGCTTAAAGCCCTTTAGGGAACCCCATTCCCTACAAGACAAAGCCTGCCATCATGCAGCCCCTCTCCCCCTCCTCCCTACCTCTCCCGTCACTCCCACCTCCTGGCCCCATCCCTGGCCACACACACAGGCGGGGCTAGCTGTCTGCACTGCAGACCCC
>NW_006174612.1:0-300 GCF_000334495.1 Tupaia belangeri chinensis | reverse complement strand
TTTTCAAGCCACCAGATCTGGTACTCAAACTATGTAGTCAACCATGTCAGATCCAGCCACTCTAACCACCAAGCCACTGGCTGGATGGAAAGCCTTCTTGAACAGGATAAAAATGAGGTCTTGAAGCATACCTTTATTTGGAACAATTCACTATTCCATACCTACTTGAGCTATGATATGAATAGTAAGAATATTCAAGTATTAGAAGTTCAATTTAAGAATCAGACATGGGCTTGAATTTCTAAAACCATTTTATGTTGACTGAGTTGGAATTGTCCGTTACCTGATGTCCCTCTTCCA
>NW_006174611.1:0-300 GCF_000334495.1 Tupaia belangeri chinensis | reverse complement strand
CTCCTCCCTCCTCAGAAGGCTCTGGGTGAGTGGCTCATTCAGCCAACTTGCTGCGAGCACCTACTATGTGCAGGATGCCATGACAGACCAGGGACTGCTCTCTGAGGGTCCTAGTAACTGGGGAAGCCACCAAGAATCGAGAGGAATCCACAAGGATGCAAGGTGTCCAGTGCCGCAAGAGGAGGCAGGGGCCGGCCATGGCACCATGGTTAAAACCGCTGAATCCCACAGGGCTGAGTATTCCAGTCCTGGGCCTGGTGGCTCGAATAAAACACTGGGCACAGGGCCAGCAGGTGGCAC
>NW_006174610.1:0-300 GCF_000334495.1 Tupaia belangeri chinensis | reverse complement strand
TCTCACTTTCCCTCCCTCTCTCTCTCAAGCACAAATGCCCTATAGCAAAAAATATAAAAAATTAAAAAGACACTCAGCAATAAATAACTTACTGAATCTATAATCACCGAGTCTGGTGTTCTTCCAGTGAAAACGAAATTCAGTTGCTTGGCTGCTCTGACTAACGCGCCTTCATCTGCGTCAAGAAAACGGGGGAGCGGACACATGATGAGAAAGAAAGGCCAACTACGAGAGAAATACATGAATGCATGCAATCTACTTTTCTCTGCAACTCAAGATTCTTTTCATCCTGGCCCCTTG
>NW_006174609.1:0-300 GCF_000334495.1 Tupaia belangeri chinensis | reverse complement strand
GGCTATAAATGTCCTCAGCCCTTTGCGCGCCCTGGGAGGAGCAGCATAAAACAAAGCAGTCAGGCAAGGCTACCCAACGAAGGGTGGCGAAAGCTCCCAACCGCGTTCATGCAGCCTGAGTAAAACTCAAGCCAGCACTACACATGAAGAGAGAGAAAGACACACACCGTCTTGTAAGCTTCTGGGCTTTCTGGAGTGCCTGACGCAGCGTCGCAGGCTGGCCCTGGTGTCCTGACCTTGGGGACCACTGTGCATGAAGCAGATGGGGCTGGTTAATGGACGCGCTGCAGGGAGCGGGCA
>NW_006174608.1:0-300 GCF_000334495.1 Tupaia belangeri chinensis | reverse complement strand
AAAAAAAAAAAAAAACCACTCAGCTCTCTCCTCTTGGGTTCAAAAAAAGGCAGTGACCAGGGACAGGTGGGCGAGATGACAGCTTGACAGCCACACCTGTGACAGCGACCGGCTTCAGTTGGCCTGATATGACTCAGCACCGGGGTGGGAGCGGATGGGGTGCGTCTCTAATGTCATAGCATATCAAGTACCATATCAACAGAGGTATAGGGTCCAGAGAGAGGGAGGAGGTTCCGTTCCACTCAGCCCCAGCCAGAGCACAGCTGAGGAACCGACTTAGATTGAGGGGAGAGAGGGGGG
>NW_006174607.1:0-300 GCF_000334495.1 Tupaia belangeri chinensis | reverse complement strand
GGTATGCATCCTTAACCATATTAGAGATAAATCACATTGGAGAACATGCCTAATTTTATGGCATTAGTAAAAGTTAGTTGAACATGTGAATATTTCAAAAAGTTCATGGATATTTTCAACTCAGACTTTCCAGTAGGCCCAGACTCTTCCCCTGCCTCTAACTTTTTACACCTGATGGATCGAAGCCGTAAGTGCTGTCTCCTGCACTGGTGCAACTGGCATCAGCTCTTCTCCCTTGTACCTGTGTTCCTCGTCTGTTCTCCACAGAGCTTCCCGCGTGCTCCAGCCACACGGGCCTCC
>NW_006174606.1:0-300 GCF_000334495.1 Tupaia belangeri chinensis | reverse complement strand
TTTTTTCTTATCCTCATTGGTCCTTTCTAAGAAATCACTTTCCAGTCTGCTCCCATCTTTATCTGAGGTTTGCCCGTCTAGCTCCTCAAAAGTATCTTCACAGGCATCTCCAGCCTCTGGTCCCCCAGGGGCCACCCCAGAGAGTCCCCCTTGTGTCCTTTCAGATGACCTCAATCCTCTGGAAATTTCCTGCTCGGGAGTCAACTCTGAAGACTCCATCCTGTTATCCCCTGTTGCCGAAAGAAAGAAGAAATGTTTTACTCACTCGCTGTCCTTTGAGGAAACTGTCAGCAGAGCCTG
>NW_006174605.1:0-300 GCF_000334495.1 Tupaia belangeri chinensis | reverse complement strand
AAAAGGCTTCTGCACAGCAAAGGAAACAACAGAGGGAAGAGAGTCTGAAGAATGGGAGGAAATGTTTGCAATTTAGAAAGGTTCTTGCTGACAGTTTTCCTTTCTAGACATGGAACAGAACACTTGTAGTCTGGGTATTTAAATTGCTAGTTGTTCTAGCTAACGTAATTGGAATGCACAGAAAAGGGGCTGAGCTATGAGAGCGTCTGATCTGGTGGAAGGAGGAGGCTGTCGGAGCACTTTTTCTCAATTATTTTTCACCAACTGTGTATCTATTTCTGCCCCAACTTCTGCTGCAGT
>NW_006174604.1:0-300 GCF_000334495.1 Tupaia belangeri chinensis | reverse complement strand
CTCACATTCTCCTCCTTCTCTCACTCTGTTTCCACACTAACTCAGTATTCAATTTGCTTTTCATGGGGCCAGTAGGTGGTGTAGTTGTGAAGGAGCTGGGTTCTCACATGGTCAGTCATGGCTTGTGTCCTGAATCTGGTGACTTGAAAATGATGACTAGCATGTGATTGTGCATGCATGCCCAAAATCTTGAAATAAAAATGGAGGAAAAAGGATGGTTGGTGTGACCACCCTCCTGAGGATTAATTTCTTCCTTATTCTTTTTCTGCTTCTCTCTCTCTGGTGAAAGAAAATGACCTA
>NW_006174603.1:0-300 GCF_000334495.1 Tupaia belangeri chinensis | reverse complement strand
AAGATCCCTTGGAGAAAATCTCCCTCTTCTTGCCCAAAGATGCTAGTGTTTCTCTGAGTTCCGTCCTTAGATAGCATTCGTTCTCAGCATACATGACATCGGCTAGGTGATCTCATTTGACAATTTCCACTGCCATCTGTAGACAGATAACAGCGTCAGAAATGGACCATTTGAACCTGTAGAACCAAAGATCCTATTTCTTCTTATTGGACTATTCTGCCTGGATGCCCCAATGAAAACGCAATTTTAACATGCCCCAGATGGAATTCAGTGTGGTCCCTACACTCTTCTCTGCACCTC
>NW_006174602.1:0-300 GCF_000334495.1 Tupaia belangeri chinensis | reverse complement strand
TTAAAGGCAGTCATTCTAAATGTACTATGGTCGCAGGTTAAAAACGCAGCCATACCACAGGACTGAAGTATGTGAGCAGCACTCCTTGTTACCTGGGAGAAAGGCAGCTCCTGCCAAGCTGAGCCTGCATCAGTCACCCTAATCACAATGGCTTGTCCCAGTGTCAGGTCTCCAGGAAAGAAACTACTCTAGGCAGGTCAGTGATCATCTGAGAGTTTCACATCCGTAAAACCAAGCTAAGGCTACAACCATCTTGAAATCTCACCAGGTATCACACACAAGAGTAAGATTCCCGGCCAT
>NW_006174601.1:0-300 GCF_000334495.1 Tupaia belangeri chinensis | reverse complement strand
CTTTCTGGCAAGTGCACATGCCCTTTAGCAACAATTTCTTTTTAGAAAAAGAATTTATGAAAGGAAGAATAAATTAAGCCCATGGCAAATAAGAATAAAGAATTAATAAAGACATAAACAGAACCAACAAAATAGAAAACAAAAATAATAGAGAAAATAAATACATCTTAAAGTTGATACTTTTGAAAGATTAAATTAATAAAGCCCACAGAAGGTAAGATCTATCAAGGATAAAGAAAGAAATTCAAAGAAACAAAGCAATAGTTGAAGAAGGAGTTACTTCGGTGGCTTAAAACTCAC
>NW_006174600.1:0-300 GCF_000334495.1 Tupaia belangeri chinensis | reverse complement strand
CTTGGTGTCTGCCCTGGCCTGGAGGGAGCCAGCCACGCCCACAGCACACCATCAGCAGAGGGGAGTGGCCCCAGCGCAGCAGCCAGCAGCAGCTTAGAGAGAAGGCTTCCCAGTGAGTGGTGAAGATGAGCATGTGTGGGGCGGGCTTCAGGGGGGATGGCAGGAGGCAGGGGACCAGAAAGAGAAGTGCGGTCCTGCAGCTGAGCCTGGATGGACATGGGGTGGTGTTCGGTCCTGCACCTGAACCTGGGTGGACATGGGGGGGAGAGTTCGGTCCTGCACCTGAGCCTGGGTGGACAT
>NW_006174599.1:0-300 GCF_000334495.1 Tupaia belangeri chinensis | reverse complement strand
TCTCCCACAAGCACACATGTCATATAGCAAAATTTAAAAATATATTTTAAAAAATATTTAAATGACGAATGAGTTCTACTTAGTTCAGGAAAGACAGGACATTTCCCCGAATGCAGTGTGGGGTACAGGAGGGGGTGGCTGCTGGTTGAGCCTTGTCACTTTCCAATTAACCAGTTGAACTCAAAGGGGTATGGAGTTGCTCGAAATATCAGAATGTTGGCCCTTGCACCCACCTTTCTGGGCTAGCAGGCTTCTGTCACTGCATGGATCCCAGCTCCACGTCCTAGGCAGTTAATACTG
>NW_006174598.1:0-300 GCF_000334495.1 Tupaia belangeri chinensis | reverse complement strand
TTTTAGCTATTCATCTCTATTTGGTTGTGTTCTAGTAAAGATCATACACACAATATGACATGAAAAGGGATAGTGAAATATTTGCCAAGAGCAGTGTTTTACACTAATAGTATATAATTGAAAATAACAAAATTAAAGCCAAAACTAACAATTTGCGTCCTTTGTCAATCATACTTTAACAGGACTTGCTGTAGCTACATAGACAGACACCTTTTATTTTCCTTTGGCCTATCTTCTTTTCCACTCTTTTTTTCTTTAAGGGACCGATAGAACTACTGTAACTTTTATTACTGAGAGCAT
>NW_006174597.1:0-300 GCF_000334495.1 Tupaia belangeri chinensis | reverse complement strand
CCCCCCCCACCACCAACTGGGGCCTTCACACCGTAATCTCCTCCCCACCCACAGCTGGCCAGAATCACAAGCATTTGTGCACATATACCTGCTCACACAAGGAGACCTTAGGATGTAAACCTGAGACCTTCCCATATGCTTTCAGCATCATGGGATGTGGTTACCACTGCACATCCAAGGCTGGTAAAAATAATTTTTGAACGTTTGTCTTTTCATTGATTCATAGTTCCACAGATACAGGTATTTACAACTAAACTTACATGACCAAATATTGGGTTGTCAAAAAATTCATGATGCATT
>NW_006174596.1:0-300 GCF_000334495.1 Tupaia belangeri chinensis | reverse complement strand
CAGACTTCACACATCCCTGGAGTATCAACCTCAGGAGGGTACATCTCTGTTCCAACAATGCCTTAGCTCAAAACACTTAAAAAATTCTCCTTAGATACTTTACACAGGGGCCAGAGAGTGGTACAGCAGTGATACAACCAAACCCATATGGGAAGGTCCCAAGCTTGCAGCCCAAGACCTTCCTCTACATGCCAGACTAACATACTCATGCCCACCATCTGGACTGGCTAGAAACGGGGATGAATCACAGCATGAGGATCTTGCTGAGGATTTCTTTCTCTCTGTCTCTGTTTCTCTATC
>NW_006174595.1:0-300 GCF_000334495.1 Tupaia belangeri chinensis | reverse complement strand
AGCACGGTAACCATTATGCCATCTGCTGGTCACAGAAGTATATTTTACAAATTCCAAAAAAATCAATAAGTTGTAAGAAGTAATAAATCAGTTTACCATAGTCAGAAATAGGTTAACCCAAAAACACCAAGTATATTTCTATACACTAAAATAAAACTTTTTAAATTAAAAAGTAAAAGACAGTATTATTTACAATACCATTAAAATGAAATACTTGGATTTAAATTTAACAGAAAGTATGCAAAACTAAACACTAAAAACTGATAAACCTAGTGGAGAAACATTAGAGAAACCTCTCTC
>NW_006174594.1:0-300 GCF_000334495.1 Tupaia belangeri chinensis | reverse complement strand
TGGAAGAAGTAAAATATATTACGCTTTTAGTTATGGTTAAGTTAGTGACAACATTTTGGATCTGGTCTATTGATCCTACACATGCCTTATTGCCTAGAAAGTAGGGTGGAAATGGGGAGGTTGAAGGTTATAGAAATTTCCTCATTCATGTGGAGCCTCTGGAATGAGACACAGCTGCCTTTAAGAACACTATGTCTTGTGCAGCAGTTCTCAACTTTGATTGAACATTGGAATCCCTGAGTCCTAGTTACACCAAGACCAATGAAGTTAAAATTTCTGGGCAGGTGATCCAAGCATCAG
>NW_006174593.1:0-300 GCF_000334495.1 Tupaia belangeri chinensis | reverse complement strand
TGGCAAACAACAACAAAATCTGTCTCAGCAACTCACAAAATACAATATACTGTTATCAGCTGTAGTCACCATATTGTACAATAGATCTTGTGAACTTACATCTATCCAAATGAAATTGTGCATGCTTTGACCAACATCCCCCCAACTCCAATCTTACCTTTCAATTTCCTATTACATAAATGAAAATAGTATCACTTCTCTTTTATTTTTACAAGTTATACCTTCACAAACAAGAACAGCAGCTCTTAGGACAGCTACAATGGCACGATAGTAATGCAATCCTCCATGACGTTGAAAACC
>NW_006174592.1:0-300 GCF_000334495.1 Tupaia belangeri chinensis | reverse complement strand
CAGGGTGGGGAGCTTAGACTTCATTTGCACACCATAGAAACCACTGAGTGGGAAGACATGACAGAAAGGTAAAGTTGAAATGCAGGGATGAAGGGGTGGGAGGCAGGGATGTCAGCTAGCCAGCACACTATTACAATGATTTCAGCAAACACTTCCCTTATCTAGGGGAATGGGTGAGGGAATGGTAAGAGACAGTGCAGAGCCAGAGGAGTGACAAGTGCTGGGGTTCCTACTGCAGTGGAATTGCTGGTCTGTAGGAGCAGAAAAGTTTACACAGATATTAAAGCCAATGAAAAGGAA
>NW_006174591.1:0-300 GCF_000334495.1 Tupaia belangeri chinensis | reverse complement strand
AGCAAAAACCTCTCCAAAAAAATATATTCCTATTAGAGTTTTAATATCTTTGTGTTTAAATTTACCCATCAATTTTTCATGTATGTACATGCATTATGTTATAATGGGCAGGAATACAACCAGACCTGGTATAATCTCTTCTCTACCCTTCTCTACCCCCTAGAAGTATTTATTTAACCTCGTAATATTCCAAAATTTGTAGAAATAACAGTACCTACCATGGATTCTCATGATACAGAACTACATATTCAACACATGTAGAACACAGAGTAGTTGCTCATTGCATCAGCTAGCTACTCA
>NW_006174590.1:0-299 GCF_000334495.1 Tupaia belangeri chinensis | reverse complement strand
TGGATTGTGGCATTAAGACCCTGTTGGAGGTACTGCCTCAATATATCTCTCACTTGTAGAACAAATAAATAAATAACTTGAAAAGTATATGAACTCTTTGTTGGAGACATAATTTTCAAAGTATTTACTTCTGGGCTGAATTTATATGACCCAACAAACTTTTCCACATGCTTCTATGTGATAGGTCATAGGATTTCAAGAGTTGAAACAAAGAAAGACTGTAAGTATCTTCTAGAAACAGAAGTACATTTAGAATGGGTGTAACTCATACAGAGATTGCATTTGGTGGATTGCATTGT
>NW_006174589.1:0-299 GCF_000334495.1 Tupaia belangeri chinensis | reverse complement strand
AAAAAAAAAAAAAAAAGAGGTTGATTATTAAAAAGCAAAGTAAGCCCTGATCACACTGGTGCAGGCAGTAGGGTGCCATTTGGCAATGCCATGTGGAAGACCAGGGGTTCAGATAGTGGGTTGACCTGAACATGCTAGCTACATGTGTGCACACATGACCCCAGAAATGAAAATTCACCCTGATCCCTCTGTTCCTCCCTCCCCTGTATCTATCCTACAGTGCCAATTATGGTCCCCAAACATCCTTTTATTTTTTTTTTTAAGGTTTTTGTTTTTGCTTTGGTTTTGCTATAGGGTGT
>NW_006174588.1:0-299 GCF_000334495.1 Tupaia belangeri chinensis | reverse complement strand
AGGAATATGACACAAAGCAGGAATAAACACTAATTTTGTGCAAAAAATAATATATATATATATATCCCAGAAGTGAGGAGTACAAAGAGGAGGAGAACCATACATGAAATACAGTGATAAATTTCTTGACTGACAATATAAACTGTACAATTTAAAAACCATTGAGTAATGCCCTTTTGAGTGAAAATTGGTGATATTAGTGTTCTCTTTCCTGGAAGTCATCTCCACTAAATGGAACCAAGGAACAATACACGAATTGCAGAGTTTCTTCTTCTTGGACTTTCAGAGGAACCAGAATT
>NW_006174587.1:0-299 GCF_000334495.1 Tupaia belangeri chinensis | reverse complement strand
AGACTGAGCATCTGATGTCCACAGGGGAGTGGGACTCTCACCCTTGACACAGGCTTTTCTAGCTCCAAGCCCTGGCTTTGTTCCTGTGTAATATTCTAGTGGGGTGCAGGGTGGAGTGAAGGAAAGAAACCTCAAGGGGGAAAACGAGTGTGCCTGGGACATGGCGTGGGACTTTTACCAGCCATCGTCCTTGGCATTTCCAGTCCTTCATCTGGATATCCCTAGTAACTGTAGCCGAAGGTCTGGGATTTCAGGGAATATATCACATTGCTTCATTTCCCGTTATAAATAGGCCACTC
>NW_006174586.1:0-299 GCF_000334495.1 Tupaia belangeri chinensis | reverse complement strand
GAAGCAGGCACGTGTGTCGATGGTGGGAAGGCAGGATCTAGATGCCCTGTAAAGGGGACCGGGCAATCTCATGCAATTCCCGTGTCCCGCTGGAGCTGGGTAAGTAGCCTCAGCCAGGCTGTTTTCATTTCTGCTATTGCAACCCGAAGTTTGGAAGACGGGCAGGCAGGAAGCACAAAGGTAAAGTGAGAAAGTGCAGGACCAGTGCTCACAAGTGCAAGCAGAAACCCAGAAACCGAGGATAGACCCAACCCAGCACGGCTTCTCCCTACCTCCAATCTTGGCGACCTGCATTTTTT
>NW_006174585.1:0-299 GCF_000334495.1 Tupaia belangeri chinensis | reverse complement strand
AAAGAAAGAAAGAAATGAAGTCCCATGTACCCAAAAAAGAAGTGAAGTTCCAGGTACCGCATGGTAAGTCCTTCCATACTGCCTGGGTTTCTGCAGGAGGGGGTCTCAAAAGAAAGGAGTTTATGTAAGAATTATTGAATGCTTTTTCTATTTTAGGAAACGAATCCCGTTTATTGAAGCAAGTGCTCTTTCTCATGTTTTGGTCATATCATATCGGAGTGAGTTCTTTCTAAAATTTTTGATCAGGGCCCTCTCCGTGAGCCGGCAGACCAGGGCACCTGACATTCAGCCCCTGGACC
>NW_006174584.1:0-299 GCF_000334495.1 Tupaia belangeri chinensis | reverse complement strand
AGTTTGCTCACTTCCTTTGTGGATACCAACTTTTCCCTCTTTACCAACTCACTATTTACAGTGAAGTAATCTAACAATGACGAATACTTTTTAAAATTTACTTTTTAGCCTCTGAATTATATGACTAAAAATAATGCTCAATTCCAGTCCGTTTTTAACTAGAAATTTGGGGATTTAACTTAGAAAGTAGTGAACATAGAATAGACCTTAAGTGACCAAAAAAGGAAAAATTACATTTCAGAGTCAGTAAAATAAAGAATTAAGATTTGAGTGAGCAGGTTCAGTTTTGGAAAATCTTT
>NW_006174583.1:0-299 GCF_000334495.1 Tupaia belangeri chinensis | reverse complement strand
TGTAATATAAGAAAATTAAACTGCAATCCTGCTGCTTTAGCTACTCTGGCATCTCTTACCTACTATGTGCTTCTGGTGTGTATCTGAAAGGAAGACATTTGCTGCCCTAGATCTAATTGCATTTATTTATCAATAAGTGCCATTAAGTGGAAATTATATCATATTTTTTTCTCAATGAAAGAACCAATTAGTCTATAGAACCTAGCAACCTGTTTAGCCTAGTCATGTGCCTTGAATATATATGTGTCCCATAATCTGGCTCATGGTACCTATTCATTCATTTAAGTCTTCCAATTCAT
>NW_006174582.1:0-299 GCF_000334495.1 Tupaia belangeri chinensis | reverse complement strand
GTCTTGGTAACATGAGGTAAATATGGTTAGACTAGCAAGGAAGATTCCTACAAATGTATTCCTATAAAAAATATAGATTTGTCCCTTTGATGCATTGCCAGCAACATATACAGATATGCTAGGAGATGTTTCCATAGTAACCAGCATTGACCATCTGATCTCTTCATGGTATTCTGCATTGGTCCCAGGTAGCAGAGCATGGATATCACAGTGCTGACTAAGCCACATGTGGCAGAATCTTAAATGAAGAGGATTTATATGTGCATTCCTTGCCAAACACAAATGCAGCCCCACCAACA
>NW_006174581.1:0-299 GCF_000334495.1 Tupaia belangeri chinensis | reverse complement strand
CCAAGAGCCAAAAAGTGGACAAAATGCAAATATCCATCAACTGTTCATGAGCTGACATCAACGAAATGTGACATATACAAATGGTGGAAAAAGGATGCTGCCGTGTGGACGAACCTTGAACATATGCTAAATGGAACAGTCTAGACACAGAGGCCATATATTAAGATATGATTCCATTTATAGAAATTCCAGAATAGAGAAATCTGTAGAGACTGAACGGCTTAGTGTTGCCAAGGACCAGAAAATGGGGAGTGACTGCTTAATCGCTAGAGGGAAAGTGAGAAATCACCCCCATGGGT
>NW_006174580.1:0-299 GCF_000334495.1 Tupaia belangeri chinensis | reverse complement strand
TCTCTCTCTCTCTCTGTCTCTCTCAGTCAAACTAAAAATAATAATAATAATAGATAACTTAAATAATTCTTTTTTAAATAAAGAAGAGGACCCAGTCTGGACAGAAGTGCCTGGGCTGGGTCCTGGGGAGGCTCGTGCTTCTCCCCCGTCGAGCCGTACTCAGCTCCCTTGGAGCAGGCACCTCTGTGTCTCATTGCCAGAGGGCGCGTGCACTCACTAGAGAGAGCCAGAGAGGGAGAAAGAGAGCACCCTCCCGGTGGGGTGTGGTCACACTGCAGTCCCTCCATTTCTCCACCCTG
>NW_006174579.1:0-299 GCF_000334495.1 Tupaia belangeri chinensis | reverse complement strand
GCTGCTTTAACCACCATGCCACCTGCTGGCTTCGGCTTTAAAAATATTTTCATGAGGTATTTCTTTCTGTTTTTATTGATTTCTATACATATTTTTCATAGATATAAATAAGCATATTTTCATGTCTAAATTATTTTTTCATAGGTTCTGGGCTTCTTAAGAAAATTTTCTGTGCTAAGAGATTATAAAATATTACATATTAGAGACTGTGGGAGAAGGGTGGGAAACAGGGGAGGTGTGAAGGAGGGAATCAAGGAAAAAATAGCAAAATATTTAATGGACACAAAAAAATTAAAATG
>NW_006174578.1:0-299 GCF_000334495.1 Tupaia belangeri chinensis | reverse complement strand
AACATGTACATAATACCTATTGATTTAAACAAAAATTGTGGTATAACAGCATTAGGAGACTATGGGGAGCAGAAGAAGTAAGAGTGGGGCATGTCAGAGAGTTTTTATAAAATATCAAGAAAAAATAATATAAATATATAATTTAGAAAAGGAGAGAGAAGCACAAAAATATTACAGTTGAAAGTTGCCAATTCTGAGAAGGGATCCGGAAAGAGGAAAAGAGGTAGAAAAAGAGGGTAAGTATTGCAGTTTTTCAATATTTGCTCTATTTTTAAGAGATTTTTGTTATAGGGTGTGTG
>NW_006174577.1:0-299 GCF_000334495.1 Tupaia belangeri chinensis | reverse complement strand
AAAAAAAAAAAAACGTGGCTTCAACTTTAAATGATGTCTACTTAAGTTGGGAGAACAATCAATAGTAATATTTTGTGGACAGTAGAGCTCCATGGGAAAGGTTAGGAAGCATAATCTGTGTGTGGACAGCAGAGAAGACTTCCAGAATAGCAGAGCAAGTGGGCTCCATCCATAAGGAGCTATGTCCATGTTATAGGCTTACAGGACAGTGATCATTCCAGACAGAGAACATGAAGTCAAATGTATACAGAAACCTATTAAGCCAAAGTGCATTGGCCCGAGAAGGCCTCCATATTCGT
>NW_006174576.1:0-299 GCF_000334495.1 Tupaia belangeri chinensis | reverse complement strand
CCAGCTGCCTTAACCACCATGCCACCTGGATAGCCCTGTTTGTTCTTTAAGGTAAAGTTGGCAGTACTCAACCCCTCTGCAAATATCCTGTGTTATCTTTGCTTTAACTTGAGAGATTATTGACTTTCTGACCTGTTGCTGGCTAGGGAAGAATGCCCTAAAACTGAGTGAAGAAGCACATGGAAACCTTGTAAGACCCTATTGATCCTACTTGCATCGTCACCAACCTTTCCTAGAAGTGTCTTCCGGTCATCAAATTTTGCATCCACTCATCAAGAAAGTAGAAAACCTGGCTCTTA
>NW_006174575.1:0-299 GCF_000334495.1 Tupaia belangeri chinensis | reverse complement strand
CTGAGCCCAATGGCTCCTTCTCCATCACTGCCTCCTGCAACTTCCACATCTTCCTTCATTTTTTTATGGGTCTCCAGGTCTTTTCAAATGCTATCATTCTTCAGTGTCATCAAGCTTTAGCTATAGTCATGTTAGTTTTAGTTGCAACATGCAGAAATCAATAGTAAGGCTCAGACCCAATAAACCATTAGTAATTCACAGGATTATCCTCAGGGTCTAAGAAAGTCCTAAATGAATAAGTCATTCATTAAACAAACACATCTTGTGCTCCAGCTACAGAGTTAATAGATACAGTCACA
>NW_006174574.1:0-299 GCF_000334495.1 Tupaia belangeri chinensis | reverse complement strand
ATGGTATGGTACTTAATAATATAAAGAGACATATTATCGATACTGAAAATGACTTCTCCAGGGAATTATGCCAAGTGGATAAGACTTGAGCCCAAAAGTCATATATTCTATGACTCATAACTAAAATAACAGAAATAAAGAAATTAGTAAATGCTAATGCTTAGGTGAGTTGGGAAAATGGAAATTTTATGGCTAAACAAGAACAAAATGAGGAATCACTGTGCTAATGAAATAAGGAAACTCTACTGAACTTTGGTGTCAAGACCCTTGTTGGGAGATGATGTTACCATGGGAGAAAA
>NW_006174573.1:0-299 GCF_000334495.1 Tupaia belangeri chinensis | reverse complement strand
ATGGGAGTCCAGCGATATAGTCATTACACCAGCTGCTGGTCCCTAATTAATTTCTTAATTGTGTTACAAGTCCAACCCATTGTACATTCAGCTCATTCCTTTATAGGCAACTCATAATGAATAATCCAGTGTGTCTGCCAAATTTAACTAAGCTATTTGCGCCTGGACAAGGTCTAAGCCCTGGACCCCTGGAAAAGGCAGATTCTGGAAACTAATAGTTACTGGAGCTTGGCCTTCCAGCTAAACGGGCAGTCCTGACAGAGCTTTTTTTGATGACCTATTGCTTCTGTTCTAGCTGT
>NW_006174572.1:0-299 GCF_000334495.1 Tupaia belangeri chinensis | reverse complement strand
TGTGGGGGAAAAAATAATGTATGGGAAAGACGTGCTGAACATAAAGGTCACCTAATCCCAAGTTATGAACAGTTTGGATGTCTTATCAAAACTTGCAGGAGGGATCAGCCAGCACTGTAGAAACCTCTCCAAGGACAAGTACGCTTTTCATTAGGCAGGGTCTGGACCATTTTTACGCAATTCCAATTTCTAGAGCACAACCTAAAATCTGCTACTAATTCTAACCGCTGGTCACACAAATTTCAACCTGCTCCTACTAAAAGACAGTTTTGAGGTCACCCCTACATATTTCTTCAGGC
>NW_006174571.1:0-299 GCF_000334495.1 Tupaia belangeri chinensis | reverse complement strand
ATAGAGCAATAAGGGTTTAAGGAGAGAAAACCAATGACTACAGGAGATGAGGAAACCAAAACATCTGAATTCAACACTGCTGGACTCTTCATATCATACTAATAGCTAACACTTACTGATATGTTTAAGTCACTCATTCGTATAGTTACAAAGATTGCCTAATTTAATTCTCACAAGAAACCCTAACATATACATTAATACTATCTTTACTGGACCAGCACCATAGCTTACTGGTTAAGGGAGCCAAGTTCCACATGGTGGACTAAGAAGTTTGAATCCCAATCCTGATGGCTTGAAAA
>NW_006174570.1:0-299 GCF_000334495.1 Tupaia belangeri chinensis | reverse complement strand
ATGGTAGGTGCCCAAAGATTATGCTGTTCCTGTACCACCATGTGCTGATGACATCGTGTTACCTGATGGTGTTCCTTCCCCTGGAGCTAGTCTTTCTACAAAGGAATCTCCTCAGGTTTGTGCCCCTTCCCCCCTTTTCTGCTGTCCTCCTATGTGCTTGCTGCATCCTCCTTCCCTAGGAGGAGACCTACTATAGATCCTCTTCATCCTTCAAGTAGTTTGTTTTTTTGCACAAGGTCCCGTTCCTGGGATTGGGGTTGGGAATGACAACTTTCTTTGAGGTTTTGGGAAATGACAGA
>NW_006174569.1:0-299 GCF_000334495.1 Tupaia belangeri chinensis | reverse complement strand
ATAAATAAATAAATAAATAAAAGCACATTAAAAAAAGAGAAAAAGCCAACAGAGAAACAGCAAATCATTAGAGTCTCTGAGACTGTCAAACATAGTCTGTGGGGGCCTAGTAGTGACTGATATTTGGTGACAGCCATCGCTGCTCTTCAGTAGGCTGCACAAAGATTAGAAAAGTGGTGAGGACTAACTGACAAATTTGTTGAGACCAACGTCGACTTCAGTTGCGTCTGCTATACTTTTCCATGGCCATGAAACCTTTCTCCTTGCTGTGGTCACTTTTGCCAGCTGTACTGTGATTT
>NW_006174568.1:0-299 GCF_000334495.1 Tupaia belangeri chinensis | reverse complement strand
AAAAAAAAAAAGATTCAATATAAATAATATTTTAATGAAATATTTTAAAACTTAAGATTAGTTTAGAAATTGTGATAAACCAAATATCAATATTTCAAATAAAAATGGGGTCCATGAGCACGTTATTCCTTACATTTCTTCCTGAACACTGTGCAAACACTTCTTGTGCCTCTCCCCCTACCCCCGGGAGAGAGTCCTGAGGCATGTATGTTGGGGTGGAACAGGCTGGATCTGACTGGGTGGACGTGGGGATTGTGGACATGTTATATTGTGAAGTGATTAAACTATTTAATTGTGTG
>NW_006174567.1:0-299 GCF_000334495.1 Tupaia belangeri chinensis | reverse complement strand
TCTTCACAGGGAGGGACAATGAGCAGGCCCTCTTCTTCCTGTTCCTCTGTAGCACTTACACACCACTCCTGAACAAAGCAGTCATCCTACATGGATCTGTCTTAGGGCCACATGTTGAGTGCACTGGGTTCCTTTACACAGACTTTACACAGACTATGATCACAGGATAATTATTCAAACTGATCTTGATTATGTTGTGCAGAGCCTGATAACTACCTCTGTCTCTAGCAAGAAGATGTATACACCAGACGCAAGCAAAATAGGTGTAATTTTTTTTAAGGTTTTTGTCATAGGGCATG
>NW_006174566.1:0-299 GCF_000334495.1 Tupaia belangeri chinensis | reverse complement strand
AAAAAAAAGAAAGAAAGAAAGAAAATCACCAAAACTTAAATTACTGGGATGTCAAACAGGGCAGGGGGCCCACTGCTATAGTTCTGGCCAGTAAGGGGGTAGCAGAAGTCTACCCAGGCAAGTTGGCATTTTCCAGATGGACTCAGTTATGTGAGCCTTTGCTCCTTCACCCTTTCCCACCTTCTACCCAGAACAAGCTCTTGGCCTGGGCGCCCGAGAAGCACCGCACCCTGCAAAAGGCAGAGCAGCGCAGCCGCGCGGCTGAGCGATCACACAGGGCCTCTCCCCGGGAGTCGAGC
>NW_006174565.1:0-299 GCF_000334495.1 Tupaia belangeri chinensis | reverse complement strand
AGCAGATACCTCAGGAAAAACGAGGTGGTAAAGTATTAGGTTCTTCTCACGATGTCATAAACCTTGAAAAAAGTAGTATTTTGCTGCTTGTACCAACTGGGTCAGGTAAAACCCTGCTGGCGCAGACTCTAGCTAAAGGCATTGATGTCCCTTTCACTATCTGTGACTGTATGACTTTGACCCAGGCTGGATATGTAGGTGAATATATTGAATCTGTGATTGCTAAACTGCTCCAAGATGCCCATTATAATGTAGAAAAAGCACAACAAGGAATTGTCTTTCTGGATGAAGTAGATAAG
>NW_006174564.1:0-299 GCF_000334495.1 Tupaia belangeri chinensis | reverse complement strand
AGCAAAAACCTCTCCAAAAACAAAAAATTTCCATGATAAAGGCATGTTGCTAATAAAAAATACCTGAAACTGGATGATTTTAAAAAATCAGCTCATGGTCCAAGGGCTACTTCTTGTGGGTTCTTCTGGCTGCATTGCAACATGGTGGAGGCAGGACAGTATGGTCTATGTTCCCTGTGTCTTTCTCATTCCCTCTCTCTTTATAATCCCATTAGAACTCAATTGGGGGGCAGGGGAGGGTCTTTCTGCCATCTGGAATCTGTAGAGACCTGCTGGGAACAGGACTTCTAAAAGGTAAC
>NW_006174563.1:0-299 GCF_000334495.1 Tupaia belangeri chinensis | reverse complement strand
CATGTGTGAATAAATTGCAGTCATGCATTTAGATGTGCAAAAAAGGTTCCAAGTCTGTTTAAAATACATTAAATTTAATCTATTCCCTTACTCCTCCTATGGGCAGGAGCTTGGAGTATGGCCCTTCAGGGCTCCAGGTCCAGCTCCTTCCAGGGTTTTGCCCAGGGTGGGCCCTGGGAGAGTTTCTAGGGTGTGGGGTACACTGCAGTCTTGAGAAGCATTGTCTTAGTCCCCATGACCTCGTGGCCTGCAGGGACTCTGCCATCCTTGGGCCATATACTGGAATAGGAATCTTTAGA
>NW_006174562.1:0-299 GCF_000334495.1 Tupaia belangeri chinensis | reverse complement strand
ATGAATCTTTGTACATTTTGTATTTTAATATGTCACATTTTGTTTTGATATATTTTTATTGACTATATCCCTTGTTAATAATATGAGATGACAGACCGTGGAATTCATTAGAATGTTGAGTTCTCATTCTTTAAAATAATATTTTCTCATTTTCCCTCTCTCTATGGTCAAAGTAAAATCTTAATAATTATAAATAAACTTTAATTACATAACTCCTCAAGTAAAAGAACATGGTTGAAAAAAGAAGAAAGTATTTCCATAGTATTTATTTACACTTGCTCTGTGGTTACTACATTTTT
>NW_006174561.1:0-299 GCF_000334495.1 Tupaia belangeri chinensis | reverse complement strand
AAAAAGAATCACTGAAAAGTTAATCATGGTTGGGTCCTGGTTAGGGCCTTTTCTGGGTAGTACATTGCTGATTTCTCATTAAGCTGCTTTTGCCTAATGGGAGGAGAGCTAGCTAGCCTTTTGGCTTCTTTTTGTAAGGGCACTAATCCCATTCATAAAGGCTTTACCTTTATCATCTAACTACCTCCCAAAAGATCCCACCACCAAATGCCATCATACTGGGATTAGGGTTTCAACATACAGTTGGGTGGTGGATTATCAAACATTCAGTGCAAAGACCCTTTTATCACAAGGTGTAT
>NW_006174560.1:0-299 GCF_000334495.1 Tupaia belangeri chinensis | reverse complement strand
AATCTCATCTCTCTTCTCCATCTATCTCCACAGAATACATGATTCACGAGTGCAGGTACTTTATTTTCTTCTGTTCTTAAAAGGATTACTGGTAGGCAGTGGGCCCCAAACAAATATTTACAAAGTGATGAAGAAAGTGCTAATGAAGAATTTGAAATTTCAAAATCATAACCTCTTATGATATAACAATTTCTCAGTCCTATAAAAATATAACAGTACACATTCATTACTCAAAAAAGCAACAGATATCTTACTTTTTCTTGTATTCGAGTCAAGCAGCCTTCAGTTCATCTAAAAAA
>NW_006174559.1:0-299 GCF_000334495.1 Tupaia belangeri chinensis | reverse complement strand
ATACATATGTCCTGAAGTGTTTTGCCTATATTTTCTTCTAGTAAGTTTATACTTTCAGGTTTTATGCTTAAGTGTTCAATTTGTTTAAAATTCTTTTTTATTGTGAAAGCTAAGGGTGTACTTTCATTTTTATGCACATGAATGTCCAATTTTCCTTGTATCATATTTTGGTCAAAGTATTCTTTTCCCAGTGGATGTTCTAAGAATGTTTATGGAAGATCAATGGATTATATACAAATGGATTTATCTCTGGATTCTCTAATGTTTTATTGATCTATATGTCTTGTTTTCTTTTTTAG
>NW_006174558.1:0-299 GCF_000334495.1 Tupaia belangeri chinensis | reverse complement strand
ATGAGCATAGGGTGGGGCAAGCTGCCAGTCCCCAAGTCGTGACTCCGCCTTGAGGGCTACAACTCCATGAATTCTAATTTCAAACCAGGCTTTCCAGATTACTCAGAAGGTGTCTTTGTCCAAGATGAGGATAAACATCACTTATTTAACGATTTGCAGCTTAAGTACAATTGTTAGATATCCGGGCATGTGCCACATGGGCATCCGTTTCGGTGCCTGCTCCAGGCCCTGTGAATATCAGAGGAAACCCAGAAGAAAAAGGAATCCTTGGGAAAGCATGGAACACAAGAAATAGCAGG
>NW_006174557.1:0-299 GCF_000334495.1 Tupaia belangeri chinensis | reverse complement strand
AACTCAGGAATACCTCACCCCTGACATACCTTTAGAAGTTGGGTATGTTTGAAATTGAATTTGGGGAAAATCATCATTTTTGTGTATCTCATATTCACCTAATTCATAGAAATGTGCATAGATAGACTCCAATGCAGGGCCAGGCTGTGGCCTTAATTCCTAGGCCTTCTTTTGGCTTAATCTATACTTTCTCCTCCATTGCCTGCTTCTGCTTCTGAATTTCTATGCTGCTCCGGCATGAGACAGGACAACCTATAACTGAAGGATGAAATGTCCTCCACTCTTCAACTACCAGGTGT
>NW_006174556.1:0-299 GCF_000334495.1 Tupaia belangeri chinensis | reverse complement strand
AGAGCCAGAGGGCATGTGAGGAATCACTCCCCAGGGGGCAGACTCCAACTGCCACCTCCTGGCTGTGGGGGGGGGGGCAGACTCCGGAGGGTCGGTTCTGCAAGGCTCCTGAGGCACCAGGAGCTGCGGCCCAGGCCGGGTCTCCGGCCCTCCGGGTGGTTTCGTAAGCACCTGTCCCGAGCAGGTACACATGCCAGTGCACACCGCGAGGACAGCTGCTGGGAAAACGATGGCCGCCGACCCGCGTTGGCAAGGACGTGCAGCCGTGGGATCCTTGTGTGTGTGTGTGTGTGTGTGTG
>NW_006174555.1:0-299 GCF_000334495.1 Tupaia belangeri chinensis | reverse complement strand
AAATGAAGCTCTTCAAGGGTCATACTTCCTGCAAAGCCTCTAGGAAGAGATCCTTCTACACCTCTCCTAGCTTCTGGTAACTTCTGGTGTTCATTGGCTTGTGGCAACATACTTCTTTCTTTATATGACCTGCTTTCTCTGTGTGTCTCTCTGTGATTCATCTCCTCTTTTAAGAATCCCAGTTGTTGGACAGGGTCAACTGTAAGTATAATTTCATTTTTTAATTAACTAACTATATCTTGAGAGACTCTATTTACAGGGCCAGTAGGTGTCATGGTGATTAGGGCACTGGACTCCCA
>NW_006174554.1:0-299 GCF_000334495.1 Tupaia belangeri chinensis | reverse complement strand
AAGAAGGAGGAAAAGAAAAAATAAAGAAACCACCTCTTACGGTCCCATCTAAGCCCTTGGCTCATTGCTTGGGTCGCTCGCTGATGGAATCGCAGCTCAGGATGGAGCTAAGTGGGTTCCTTTACCCTCTGGTGGGTTCCCCCAGCACCACAAGCGAAAGATAAGTCCATGTGCTGATGCCCCAAACTGTAAGCGTGACCTTATTTGCAAACCGGGTCTTTGCAGATGTAAATGAACTGCAGGAGCTCCAGGTACCATCGCCCTGGATGACCTGGGTGGGCCCTATACCCTCTGACAGG
>NW_006174553.1:0-299 GCF_000334495.1 Tupaia belangeri chinensis | reverse complement strand
AAGAGAAGGGATGAAATAGTACTTCCCTGGCTTGTCTACCTGCACTCTCTGAAATCCTGCTGGACTCCAGTGCCCAGTGCTGGGTCTGAGTCCCACTCTGCAGAGTACTTCCCATTCTCCCAGTGCCCAGTTCAGTGTCTCCATCCCTCTCCTCTTCTGGGAAAGCTCTTGTCCCATCTTCTTGTTTCTAAGTGTCAACCCAGGTAGGCTGACAGGTTTCTGCCTATGACCTGGGCATTTCTCCAGGTGGGATGTACCCTTCCTCAAGTCTCCACTGTGTGCTCTAGCAATTTGGCTGG
>NW_006174552.1:0-299 GCF_000334495.1 Tupaia belangeri chinensis | reverse complement strand
TGTTAATTAAAGTGAGATAATAAAGTTAGCAATGGATGAATAAATCACCTAATCAGTCATTCAATTTGCCAACAGAATTTTTATGATTTTTCAAGCATTTACCAGAGATACATGTGCTTACTAGAGAAGAAAAAGAGAAAGAGGAGAGAGAGGAATAACAAGAAACCATCCCTCCATGAAGCAAGATCACACTGGAATCCCTTCTCTTCCGTTTCTCTTTCCTTTTTGGGATTTTAGGCATGCAGGCACAGGTGCCTGGCTTTTATTCTAAGCCACCAGGTTCAGGACTCAAACTGCAT
>NW_006174551.1:0-299 GCF_000334495.1 Tupaia belangeri chinensis | reverse complement strand
TGACTTTCTAAAAAGCATTGTCTTCTAAAATCTTGTTTTATTTTGGACACAAGACATGGTAAAAGAGGGCATGTCTCAAGCAAATATACTGTTTCCTCTTCAAGACACTTATCTGATTTCAAATTTGTACAAGGAAGAGGGTGGAGAGCAGGTATTGAACTTTGGAAAATGGAGATTGATGCCCATAATATTTCAGAGTTGAGGAAGTAGAGTCACATAGACTCCTAATTCAATCTTTAGCAGGCCCGGACCTGAGTGAAATAAAATTAGTTCCAGATTTACAAAAACCTCACTCACCT
>NW_006174550.1:0-299 GCF_000334495.1 Tupaia belangeri chinensis | reverse complement strand
TCTTACAGGTCAGAACAGTTTTGGGTAACTTTAGGTGCTTGCCTCTTCTACCAAACGTTCAGCTCTTGATAAGGTGGTAGCAAACTAAGGAGATATAATTTAATGAAGAGGGCCAAGTTTTATAGAGTGCAGGTTGGTGTACCAAAAGTCCCAATGTAGCTTCCAGGCCCTGAACACAGACTCACACAAGGAGGCCTACTAGACAGGCTTAAGTATCCCAGAGGGAGAGGCAAGCCCACACTGCCAGAGTGGTGAGCAACAGTCTGTCAAAAGTCCTGAAGTTGCTCCCAAGACCTAAG
>NW_006174549.1:0-299 GCF_000334495.1 Tupaia belangeri chinensis | reverse complement strand
CACACACACACACACACTTAGACAAGAAAAGATCAGAAAGATTCTCAAACTGGAAGGTTCAGAATTTTTGGCAAAATGTCAAAGTACACAATGTTACTAACCTGTACCGGGTGTTTCCACCCACAGATATATCTTAAAGAAGTCGCCCAAGCTTTCATGTAGGAATGACTGCTAGCCTTCAAACAGTATGAGTCAGTATATGGCTCAATATGACCCAACCCCATGGCCAATACAGAGACCTTGGTAAAATTTCTCCTCCAGGACTCCCTCAGAGACTGACTACCCACCTCATGAGAATC
>NW_006174548.1:0-299 GCF_000334495.1 Tupaia belangeri chinensis | reverse complement strand
AAGATCTCTACTGTGAAAATTATAAAAAACTGAATACAGAAATCAAAAACAAAAATTGAAAAGATATTCCTTATTCATGGATTGAAAGGCAATATAGCTTGATGTGATCTGCAAATTCAATGCAATTTCTATCAAAATACTAGCTACACTGTTCATAAAAACAGAAAAAAACAATTGTAAAATTTGTCTAGAGTCACAAAAGTCTTCATATCACTATGGCAATACTGCGCCAAAAGTATAATATTGGAGGCATCTCACTGACTTCAAGATATATTACAAAGCCATAATAACCAAAACAG
>NW_006174547.1:0-299 GCF_000334495.1 Tupaia belangeri chinensis | reverse complement strand
AAAAAAAAAAAAGCATGTTCTCATAATTATCACTCCAGTCAAGACAGAGAATGTTGCATCCCTCTAGTGAGTTTCTATCACCCCTAGTGAGTCACCATTTCTCTTTCCCATCACTTCCCATCCCACAAAACCATTCTGCTGTCTATCCTACAGGCTTTTTAAATTTTTAGAGGTCGTTGCCATAAAGCACGTGTGTTCACCACAGAAAGAGGGACAAAAACAGTGAGAAGGAAAATGAGAAATTGCCCCTCAAGGAGGATGGCCTTGTCACAGTCCTTTCTCCATTCTCCTCCTGGGAT
>NW_006174546.1:0-299 GCF_000334495.1 Tupaia belangeri chinensis | reverse complement strand
AAAAAGTTGATGAAAGATTCGTATGATGACAAAAACCATGTATGTGTTTTTAGCACCAAAATAAACTATTTTAACTCGATTTTTCCACAACTTTCTGGAGTTGCTGCATATCTATAAAGTTTAAAAGTGCTTTCAGGGGCCAACAGATGGTATGGAGGTTAGACAACTGGATCCTAATGGCCAACTATGTGGTTCAAGTCCCAGACTCAGAGGCTGGAAAGACATATAAGGTTAAGTGTGCACATGTGCCCAGATGCCCAGAATCCCAAGAGGAGAACAAAGAAGTGATTGCAGCATGG
>NW_006174545.1:0-299 GCF_000334495.1 Tupaia belangeri chinensis | reverse complement strand
TTAACAGTTTTGTGTACTAGTCAGTTTCTTCATCAGAGTTCTGACAATTGCTAACCAGTCCAATGGTATGATCTTAAAGTTGTTGGAAACCTATGCTGACAGGATTTTTTCCATGAATCTCCTCAAAGATGAAACACTTCAGCTTATAGTTACTCAGGAAAGTACCAGAGTAAACAATTAGTCATCAGCAAATGACAAGACTCAAAATAGCTGTGGTTAAAAGTCTGAGGAGACTTTTGAACAAAACCCATAAGATTGACCTGAGTCAAATGACCTGTTCTAACCTATTGAATAAACAG
>NW_006174544.1:0-299 GCF_000334495.1 Tupaia belangeri chinensis | reverse complement strand
TCCCAGATCTGGCAGTTTGCTTTCTCAATTCCCCTCTCTGTCTCTCACTAGTTGAATTAAAAAACAATAATAAATAAAAGTAAATCGATTCTTTAAAATAGAAATGAATACTTGATGTTAGGATGTTATTAACAGCCTTTGATGGGAGATGTCTTAGGTCCTGTTTAATCTGTCAGAGTCTGACCGAAGGGTGGGTGAAGCATGATGACGTGTACATTTGCCTTGATCAGTCAGAGGTTCAGGGAGGCAGTGAGGGACGTGAAGTCCCGGGGTGACTGCGGATCAGCCACAGGCAATGC
>NW_006174543.1:0-299 GCF_000334495.1 Tupaia belangeri chinensis | reverse complement strand
GACAGAGAGACAGAGAGAGAGAGAGGCATCCTCATCATGATTTCAGGCCACGGTCCACCTCCTCCTACAAGCCTTCCCAGCCAGATAAGTGCATGCCCCTGGCATGCGCAAGTCAACCAGGGAACCAAGCCCCAGATCTTCCACACGGACTCAGCATTGCTGAAGAGTGTGTTATCCTGTACCACTGCTTGGCTCCATCTGTCCATTTTTAATATCAGGTTATCATTCTTAATGCATTTTAGGTATCAAGCCCTTATCAGATGGATGATTTGCAAACATTTTCTCCCATTTGATAGGTT
>NW_006174542.1:0-299 GCF_000334495.1 Tupaia belangeri chinensis | reverse complement strand
TTTTCCTCTTGGGGTTTTGGGCACACACACATACTTGGCATGTTTGTCAAGCCTCTGAGTACAGGACTGAAACCATGCCATGTGGGATCCAGCCATCGTAACAACCTATGGCTTGTACTCTTGGTGTTATGCCTCTTGCTTTCTTCTCCCTCTCTCCAGTGAGTGCATGGGCCTGCTGGCAAAATTAAAAACAAAACTAGGGGTCAGTAGTTAATAACTGAAACTGAAAAATCTAGAAACGATGTGTTATTCAGGAAAAGCTATAAACACCAGAAGAAATAGCTAAATATTTGTAATCT
>NW_006174541.1:0-299 GCF_000334495.1 Tupaia belangeri chinensis | reverse complement strand
CCAGCCACCTTAACCTCCGTGCCACCTGCTGCTCTGAAACAGGATGGATTTGAATGCCCAACAGGCACCTGTATTTTCCGTGAGGAAATGTGTGTGAGAATGTCCACCAGCAAGTCCAGCCCAGGTGCCAGGCTCTATGGGAGAGTGCCAGGGGCCCAGCCACCTCTGAGTACAGGGCCTATAAAGCAGCTGTATCCTGGGACTCCATTTGTCAAGTGGCCACCAAGGGACCAGGGCTGGGTGCAGGGCCTGCAGGGAACAGAATCAGGGGGCTCGGGAAGCCTTAAAGATGGGCTTCA
>NW_006174540.1:0-299 GCF_000334495.1 Tupaia belangeri chinensis | reverse complement strand
AATTGATTTTTAAATTTCATGGGGTACATATGAAACTGTATATGGACAAAATTCCCAATTCCTCCTTCCCCCTTTCCTCCCCTGGCCCCTGGTCTTAGTGTTGGGAGTTGTCCAATCAAAATCCAATCTGTCACTATGATGTATGGTCCACACGGGCAGAAAACACATGTCTAATTTGAGCTTTTCCACGAGTGCTTAGCTCGATGCCTGACATGTTGTAAACTTATAATACACATTTCAGTTAGATGAAAGAATGAATAGATACAGTAATATCAGCAGTTTTTAAAAAGTTGATGGAA
>NW_006174539.1:0-299 GCF_000334495.1 Tupaia belangeri chinensis | reverse complement strand
AAAAAATGTATAAGAAAATAATTTATGTAGACAGATGGTTGCATTAAAAATACTTAAAAATTATTGAAAGTTACTTATTTAAACAAGGTACTTGCCATCTCTTTTGACAACTTGGCTTAAATTTTTCTTAAAGAATTATGTATAGATATAAACCTTAATCTAATTCAAATCTGAATTATCAAAAATCCCAAACTTAAGTATTAATAATAATAATTATAAGTATTAAGTATAATAAATGTAAGTATTTATTATAGAGAATTACACCACCCATAATAAAATGTCTACAGTTTTCAAGGATT
>NW_006174538.1:0-299 GCF_000334495.1 Tupaia belangeri chinensis | reverse complement strand
GAAGCCATTACAAATCCATCAGGCTGCTGATGGCCAGAACTCAGTGGTACTTGTGGTACTGGGTGTTACGTTAGTGTTTGGCATGCCGATTTCAGAGAACGCCCACAGAAGACCCCGTAAGGTCTGTATTCTTATTTCGTCTGTTTTACAGAGGGTCTAATGACTTGGCCTACATCTCACAGTGGCCCAAGCAAGACTCAAACCTCTGCTTTTCTGACACCAGACGAGATGTCTTCGACTCTGTGCTGCTTCCGAAGAGTGACTTTAAGCGGAAAAATGACTGGGACGTATTTGCACTG
>NW_006174537.1:0-299 GCF_000334495.1 Tupaia belangeri chinensis | reverse complement strand
AAAAAAAAAGCTAAATTTTTAAACAAATTAATAAAAGAAAAAGATAATTACTTTATTTTGTTACCCAAATATTATGCTTTTGGGGGGTTGTGTTTGGCAACCAACAAATTAAATTGATCACTTCTATTTATCCCTATCAACTGTACACTTTGTACATTATAGAAATTTCCAGGTCATTAAATTTGCATACCCATCATTTTAATCTCTAGTCTCAAGCCCATGTGCCAAATGAAGCCCTTAAGAAAACACTGTGCAAGGAACAGCAGACGCATAATAGTTATGTCACTGGACTCCCACAT
>NW_006174536.1:0-299 GCF_000334495.1 Tupaia belangeri chinensis | reverse complement strand
GAATACTGCTTCTTCCCTGAGTACTCCAATAGTTCCTGAAGAAAACATCTTACCTTCAAATTGCTCAAGTATTACTGTCGAAGATCCTCCAGTTCAAGAGATACTGACTTTCTCAGAAAACAATGAATGTATTTCATCTGCCAGTGCAGAATTGGCCTCCGAAGTCAGAAGTATGTTAGACTCTGACAATTCTAGTTCTGGAAATAGTACTGCTTTTGAAGCAGCCAAATTAAGACAGCCAGATGGGTGTGTGGAATCTGTGTGACAGCAGTCTGCAAATGCAAACACAGAAAGTTTGC
>NW_006174535.1:0-299 GCF_000334495.1 Tupaia belangeri chinensis | reverse complement strand
CTTTCCTTAATCTACAATGCCTTAACAATTTTAAGATTACAGCCTAGTTATTTTGTAGCATGTACATCACTTTGCAAGTTCAGGATTTTTGATGTTTCCTCATAATTCAATTCAGGTCATGCCTCTGGCAGGAGTATCACAGAAGAGGTGCTGCTTCTCATTGAGTCCTGGCAGGTGGTCCATGATTTCGATCTGTCCCATGGTGATGAAGTCAACCCGTATTAGTTGATTGAGATAGTGACTGCCAGGTTTCTTCACTGAAAACCACTCTTTCTCTCGTGGTAATCAATAAGTATTTT
>NW_006174534.1:0-299 GCF_000334495.1 Tupaia belangeri chinensis | reverse complement strand
CAGAGGCTTCCCTCAGCTCCTTGCTGTACGTCCGTGGGCAATACTAGCTTTCACCTTTCTGAGATCTTTACAAGTGATTTTAGTCATCCTCATCTTCATCCTCATCTTTGGATGAAGTGTTTCCGGCATTGGTCTAAATTTTGTCTTTTCTCATTTCTTATTAATTTTCTCATCCTTACCCTTTCAAAAGACTAAGAATGTTTATAATTAAGTTAATTAATTTTAAACGTAATTAAATTATCAAGTTATGTATCTAATGAATTCAATCATCTTTATTTTCATTTATCCTTCTATTTTGA
>NW_006174533.1:0-299 GCF_000334495.1 Tupaia belangeri chinensis | reverse complement strand
TTTTTAAAAATTTTGCATTATCTTTTCTCATTAATATTTTAGTATTATTAATGATCACTACAGATATAAATTATTTATTTTATATTTTCACATGGTCTGAAATGTGGGTACACTTCATACAATCATTAAATCATGTGCTGATGTCCACATTGCCTCAACTCTTTTGGTATCAAATAAGTTTTACGTGTAAATTTTCATGGTTGTAATGTAATGGGGTTTGATCTAAAGACAGAGATAGCAAGAGGCATAGAACGCGAGCTTGGACCCAGTTTGTGGTTAAACCAAACCTAGCTAAACCC
>NW_006174532.1:0-299 GCF_000334495.1 Tupaia belangeri chinensis | reverse complement strand
GGGCTGTGCTGTATATATGGATGCTTCCCTTAAAGGCGACCTCCTGCACCGGTTTATGGTTGCCTCTTTTTCCCAGTCCGGGTTCTCTGAGATCTAGTCCTTTGGACAACTTTTAGGGTGGAGGGTTTTTTTTGGGGGGGGGAGGGTGTACCTTGGAAGGTGGAGGCACCCGGCTTTGGAGAGGGTGGTGGGGCTGAGGCTGGCTTAGGGTGTGGATTTTTCATGCATTCCCTGGACCTGACAGCTCAGGACTGCCCTGCCCTGCATCCTGAGAGATGAGTCTGTATATGACAGGCCAG
>NW_006174531.1:0-299 GCF_000334495.1 Tupaia belangeri chinensis | reverse complement strand
GTCTTGAACAAGCAGCATTTCCGCCCCAGGGCAGGGTTGTCCTGGGCTGCCCTCCTCCGTGTCCTTGACTGGCAGGACACTTTCTTCCTCTTGGCAGTGTTCCTTGGGAGGTGTCTTTGTTTCTCTTTTAAAGTTTATGCGTTTATTTCCTCTGCGAACCAGAGGGAAACAGAGGCAGCCCCGGGTTGTGGGTCTGAGGCACCCCAGGGTGTCACGGAGGATTTGGGGCACAGTCGGAGCCTTCCTGCGGGGTCCACCTCCAGAACCTTGGCTCCTCGTTATTGGGAGAGGTTTGCGCT
>NW_006174530.1:0-299 GCF_000334495.1 Tupaia belangeri chinensis | reverse complement strand
AAAAAAAAAAAAAAAAATTAAATTAAAAATTTAAAAAGGGACACTATTGAACCAAGCAAATGAAAATCAACAGGAAAATTTCAAGCGTTTCTGGCGTTAAAACGAAGGCACTTGAGTACAGGTGGCCAGTGGCCAGAAGACAGGACCCTTGGAGTAAAGGAGCCCAGAACCGCTCCTGTGTGTGGGGGGTGGAGGGAGGGTCAGATCCGAGGCCCTGGGCTAAGATGCCCTAAGTTGGGCAGGGCCCAGACCCCTGGGGCCCAGCAGGGGCTTGGGGGCCTCCTGCCCAGGCTGGCCTA
>NW_006174529.1:0-299 GCF_000334495.1 Tupaia belangeri chinensis | reverse complement strand
CATGGTTTTTATACAGTAGACATTTTCATTAACTTTTTGAAGATCCATTCTATTTGTGAATCTTTCAATAAAAGGGTGTTTTAGTCTGGATACAGCCAGGAAAACAGATATCATTAAATTGTCCCACAGAAGAAATTTAATTTGAGGGTTGGATAGGGGTGCAGCCTAAAACTCAGTGTTTTGTGAGGCTGTTCCATACAGGAAAGTTCCAAATTTGAGTCTGGAGACCTGTTGCCCATCCTCATCTGACTGGGTAGATTACAGTATCAGGACCCTGTTGGTGGTCTCTCTCTCTCTCT
>NW_006174528.1:0-299 GCF_000334495.1 Tupaia belangeri chinensis | reverse complement strand
GCGCGGGGGCGCTCACACTGGGGGCGCCGGCAGCGCTGTGTATCAGGACCTTCCCCAGCTAGCTGGCGGCTCAGCATCCACGCCGCTCAAGGCAGGTGCAGCAGGCGGGCTTGGACCTCAGGGCCAGAGATGCACACGTCTGAGGACGCCCGATAACTGTGTCTGCTTTTCCTTTTAGGTTTTTGCCACAGGGCACGCGTGTGCACCAGGGAGGAGAGAAACACGAGAGACGGAGAGAGGGAAAGGGAGAACTCTCCCCCGGGGATCTCCACCCCGCAATCCCTCCTCCTCCATTCTCC
>NW_006174527.1:0-299 GCF_000334495.1 Tupaia belangeri chinensis | reverse complement strand
CACTACAGCAAAAATCTCTCTGAAAAATAAATGCAAGGTTTAAGAAGCCCTGTCAGAAGCACTCCACGTGGTAATGCGCCAAGCTGAACTTCTCTTGAACGTCTTCCATCGTGACATGCCGCTGTGTTGTGTGTTTACATGCCTGTCCCTCCCACTGGGCTGGAAGCTTACAGAATATGGTTTTATTCACCGTCCCTTCTCCAGCCCGTCGGGGAATGTGAATGGAACATCACATACCGGGGCAGCGCAGTTGAGTTGATGGACTACGTCAACAGTGTCCTGTTTCCCAGGTACCCTAC
>NW_006174526.1:0-299 GCF_000334495.1 Tupaia belangeri chinensis | reverse complement strand
CTATAGCAAAAGTCTCTCTAAAAAGAAAAAAGTCAAATAGATAAGGTGGAAGAGTCTTTCTATGGTATATGTCATAACAGGAGACTATTAAATCCTTGTTGTGGCATGGATTTATTTGTTATTACTATCCCATGGTCATGTATTTTTTACCAAATGATATGAAAGAAATCAATTTATAGCACAGCACATAAAAGTAAAGCAAAACAATGATAATAATCATCATTATGAATAAAATAATAAAATACTGGAACCAACAATTGGCATACTGGCTATGTTGGTGGATTCCCATGTAGTCGATC
>NW_006174525.1:0-299 GCF_000334495.1 Tupaia belangeri chinensis | reverse complement strand
GACAACCCCCAAGAATTTGACAGATAAGCCAGATCTTTGTACTTTGTTTTGGTTTATACCCCATTACCAAGCTAGTAAATGATCTATGAACCAAGGAGTAGTTTTTTCTAAGTCTGGAAGAGTCAAGGTGAACATGATATCATTCATATAATGAAAAGACACTATATTTGACTTACTCCATTTTTCTAAGTCTTGAGTGACAAGGCCATGGCAAAAGATTAGACTGTGGAGACAGCCCTGAGGAAGTGTAGTGAATGTCCTCCGGGATCTTTACTAGAAAAGAGCAAATTGGTCCTGAA
>NW_006174524.1:0-299 GCF_000334495.1 Tupaia belangeri chinensis | reverse complement strand
TTAAAATAAAATATCATGACCATGTTTTCTTTGAGAGATCAACAAGATCTGGGAAAAAGTAAAAAAAAAATTTAACAAGAAGTAAAGTGTATGTATAATTGTCATATTTATTTAGAGAATCCTGCCACTGGTAATTTAGACTTTCAAATATTAGACCAACCAGTGGTGTAGTGTTTAAGGCAGCAGGATCCCACAAGACCCACTGTATATGTGGACTCTCAGTCCCAGCAGCTTTAAAAGCAAAGGGAAAATTCTTGCCTAAAATCCAAGAATGGAGAAAAAGGGGTTGTGATATGACC
>NW_006174523.1:0-299 GCF_000334495.1 Tupaia belangeri chinensis | reverse complement strand
AAAAAAAAAAAAAAGAAAGAAAGAGGAGGAGTCACAGGACAGGTGACTTGGAATGCTGTTTTCTCCTGCCCCTGGCTGATCCCTACACAGCAGTGGTCCCCAACCTTCCCAGCACCAGAGCCCCGTCTCATAGAAGACAATCCCTCCACCAACAGGGCTCGGGTGAGGGTTGGTCGCAGGATGACCGGACCACACCACAGCCACTGTGCTACTGTGTACCTCATTTCCGCCACGCCGACATTGCAGTCTACAAGGAAACCACCAGCAGTTGGGTTCACTCCTAGGAGAATCCAGTGCCA
>NW_006174522.1:0-299 GCF_000334495.1 Tupaia belangeri chinensis | reverse complement strand
AAACAAATAAAATCCTATTGCAACATCACATTTTACTCCACAAATATGTATTATTACTTATTGTCAATAAAGACGTAAGTAAAAAATCCTGCAGAGTACATAACCTATGAGAATAAAGAGGTGAGGTAAGAAGTCCAAACAGATGGCATTAGGAAAGCCTAAGGAATATTAGATCCATAAAAGTATGAAACATAACTTTGTGATCGCAAAATATTTATGGCAGTTCAACTATGTGAGACATACCTGTCCGTGTGAAATTAGCCACCTTATTTTACTCTTCAGGGAGTCACCATGGAACC
>NW_006174521.1:0-299 GCF_000334495.1 Tupaia belangeri chinensis | reverse complement strand
TTTTAAGGTTGAGACTAGAATTCCCCCTTAAGCAGAAAGGCACCAATGTTAAACGCCTTTAGCACAAGGCTTAGGTTTTTGTCTAAAGACATCAAATTACCAAGTTGCTCTCATGTAGACTTGCTAACCTATGGCATGTTTTTTTTTCTTCTTACTTACAATATATTTTTTAAATTTAATGTAAGTTATTAAATACAGCTAATATTAAAACCGTCTGCCAAACCAGTGAGGTTCAAAGGTTTGAAACCTATCCTTTCTTTGACAAGTATTTGGTTAAAATAAATCATTATTTTACTCCA
>NW_006174520.1:0-299 GCF_000334495.1 Tupaia belangeri chinensis | reverse complement strand
AGGCATGCTTATTTCTCTTCCTGTAGTCCGTGCCTCACTTCCCACTACAACAGCAAAGTCAAACAGCCACAGTAGAAACTGCATTGCCCTCAAAACTGAAAATCAGGACTTACAGCACCATTTCTAGGACTGAGTACAAAAACGGGAATGCAAGATCCCTTTCAAAGATTGAGAATCTCTAGATGGTAATGTCAAACCAAAGCAAGCATGGGCCTTGGCCACACTGTGACCACACGGGGTGCTTGTCTTTGAAGCCATGCTTATCTGCAATATTCACCATCTGGCTATTTATGGGGGGG
>NW_006174519.1:0-299 GCF_000334495.1 Tupaia belangeri chinensis | reverse complement strand
GCCTTTACCACTATGCCACCTGCTGGTCCACAATTTGAAATATTCTGAAGACCAAAAGTTTTTGTAGGGTTGGGGCAAATTCATTGTGGTCAACATGAAGATGCAAAAACAGTAAACTGATAGGGCGTATGACCCCAGAGTCTGCCTGAGGTGATCTGTCATATATGGTACATAGCATGTCACCCTTCCAGAATCTTCTTCGTATCTCGAGAAGGAGAGGTGTGGATGTTGGCAGTGTCAGAATATCCGATGGACGACCCTTCTGGATCTTCGCGCATCCCCACTGTTCCTCCTCCTTG
>NW_006174518.1:0-299 GCF_000334495.1 Tupaia belangeri chinensis | reverse complement strand
TTTTTTTTTTTTTTTTTTTTTTTAAACTGAGTCGTTTGTGTTTTTACTGTTGAGAGTGAGATCTATTTTTCAAAATTTAAGTCTAGTAATCCTTTTTTTTTGTACTATTTTATTAAAGTAATTCATAGGATGATGATCCTCCTGAGTAAATCCAGGGCTCATGGAAGATAAGGGTAGTAGAAATAAATGTAAGAAACTGTAAGACACATTTTAGTCACATTTAGTTCTCTCTTGACCCTACTTATTCTCTTCCTGGAACTAAAGTTTTCTTGGGTTTCACTTTTTCTTCTTGCACAGAA
>NW_006174517.1:0-299 GCF_000334495.1 Tupaia belangeri chinensis | reverse complement strand
AGAGGCACAGGCTCACCCCATTGTCCTGGGTAGACGGGAGAACGAAACCTGTCTTAAGCCACCTCCAATGAAGTGCCGACTCCCGGGACAGGCTGGTGAGCGGGAGCTTGGGTGCGGTGTCTACTCGGCCATTGTTCCTGGGCCAGTTTTGGGGGCGAGCATTTGTACACCTCCCACCTTTGCTTAAGCCAATCCCTATACCAGGAAGGCCCTCCTGACTCTAGATAAACAGACCACGCCCCTGATCTGAAACTGTCAGGCCGGGCTTTAGAATTGTTTGGTTTTTAGGACGGTAGTAC
>NW_006174516.1:0-299 GCF_000334495.1 Tupaia belangeri chinensis | reverse complement strand
TAACCTAAAAGCTTCCAAACATTATTTACTATTTTTTTCTCTCTACCAGTGTGTTTGTCTATCTTTTCTTTTTTCAGAACGTGAATTGCTATTGATCAGAATGATAGATTTCTGCCGGAAATACTGTAAGTGATGGAATTAGAATTCAAACTCTATATTCTTTCTTCAGCTAAATTTAATCTATTGCCAGCATTTCATAATATAGAGTGAATGAAGAAAGAATAGCTCCAAATATCTCATAGTTAATAAAATAGTTATCAGGGCTGGGAGATGGCGTGGTGGTTAAGTGTGCTGGACTC
>NW_006174515.1:0-299 GCF_000334495.1 Tupaia belangeri chinensis | reverse complement strand
TTTTTTTTTTGACATACTCTATATCATTTTCTTCTCAAGCTGCTATTCTTCAGTCACTTCTTCAACCTCATAGATGTCCCCTACATACTCTCATAAATATCTATGATTTTTGCCTTTACCTTTTTTATTCTCAGTGTAATCACTTTCCCTTAATAACCTCAGCTTCTGTCAGGACTGAATTATCACTGATATGCCATACTCATTCGGTCTGGACCACTTTCCTGAGTTCAGCATTTTTCTTTAAGACAGGATCCTTTCTTAGATTTCTTCAGTGAAACAGAACCATCAAGATAAATATA
>NW_006174514.1:0-299 GCF_000334495.1 Tupaia belangeri chinensis | reverse complement strand
CGGTCTGGGAGAAGGCAGGAGGGGCACTGGATCTGGCTTAGAACGTGTCCCATCTACTCACACACACGTGTGCACATGCATGCACACACGAGTGAACATGGCTTTCAGACTCATTGCATGTGGGCCCCCGGGGCCTCGGGTTTGGCCGTCACAGCCTTCGGGCAGCCGGGTCGCAGAGCGAGGGGACAAGCTGCGAGTCATCCTTCCAGCACGAGGGCGGCGGCACTTCCTGACCTTGTTCTGGTTCCGGAAGATGCGGGGGAGTCCGAGGGTGCGTTTGGACTTTTTCCTCAGCCACA
>NW_006174513.1:0-299 GCF_000334495.1 Tupaia belangeri chinensis | reverse complement strand
AACTGCTGGTCCCAAAGCCTATTACATGTACAAAATAAGACAAGATGTCCAGAATAAATCCAAAAATACCACAAGTACTATAAATACTATAATCACAATAAAAGTATTTTCCTTTAGTATAGAAATTGTCAGATTATGTAACAGAAAACAGAATAAATAATATTTATTTATAAGGACTCATCAAAAAATGATTCAAGTTTGAAAATAGATTTATAAATAGCAGGCATAACATAACTTACAACTTCAAGTATAATTTATAATTAAGAATAAAAATGAGAAGAAGCCACGGGCCTTCAGGA
>NW_006174512.1:0-299 GCF_000334495.1 Tupaia belangeri chinensis | reverse complement strand
GCTGCAGTCCAGAGTCTTCGCAGCGCAGGACACCTCTGCTAGGCCTTACACTAAATATTTAAGCATGGCTGCTTTACACAGTTGGGTCATGGTTTTTCTTTCTTTCTGTTTATTTTCATAGTGTTTTCCAAATATTTTGCAATGGTAGGAATACTATTTTCATAATCATAAAAATATTTTAAGGGAAATCCCCTGGTGTGGTAGTTGAGGGCCTGGATCATATATGGATGCTACATGGTTTGAGTCCCAGATCGGGCAGCTTGGAACACACACTGGACACATGTGCATGCATGTCCAAA
>NW_006174511.1:0-299 GCF_000334495.1 Tupaia belangeri chinensis | reverse complement strand
AAATAAGTGACCTGCACCGATGGCACTGTGGTCACTGCTTCCATTCTGAGTTTTAGGTTTCTTGTAATGTGATCTGACATTTCTAGCTTACAAAATTTCATAGCTCATTGAGTTATATCAAGGATTTGGAGTGAAAGAAAAACTCATACCCTCCTGATCTGCTTACTCAATGAGTGACATAGACCAATTAATATTCACTCTGCTTCAATCTCCTCATTTTGTAAAATGGAAAATACAGAGTACTTACCTCATAGGATTTTCATGAGGATTAAGTGGATTAACATACATAATGTAAAAAG
>NW_006174510.1:0-299 GCF_000334495.1 Tupaia belangeri chinensis | reverse complement strand
GAGGATAAGCAGCCTTTCTGAGATCATAGCGTTAGTTAAGAGGCAGAGTTGGGATTCAGATCCAAGCCTGCTGGCTCTGGATTCATGCTTCTCAACCATTATGACCCAGTATTTAACTAAATCAATAATCCTGGACATGATAATTTATCCAGTGTTTTATTATCACCAACAAAAATCCAATGGGCACTCTTGAAGTCAAATACTTACGAAATTAATGGTCACAATAAAGGTTCCTGGAATTGAAATTATGGTTCAAATTATAGTAAAATTTAGGCTTTTTCTATAACTAATACATTTTT
>NW_006174509.1:0-299 GCF_000334495.1 Tupaia belangeri chinensis | reverse complement strand
TGCTGTATCCAGGACTCAAACCACATAGCCAACTATGTGGGATCGGCTGTCTTAACTATTACATCGCATGCTTGCCCCCAAGTTATTTTTCACCAAACTTATTAATGAACAAAGCTAAAGTCTTCAGGAAGAGAACTAACCAAACCCGAAATGTCACCCTTTCTTAAAGAAACAATACACAGACAAAGACCATGGCTACTAACCCAATAGGGTGAACTGGATGGTCAATTGTTTTTTGTTTTTTGCCAAAGTGCGTGCAAATTTACCAGAGAGAGACAGCAGTGAGAGAGTAGGGGAGA
>NW_006174508.1:0-299 GCF_000334495.1 Tupaia belangeri chinensis | reverse complement strand
AGAGACAAGCACCAGGAGAAAGAAGGTACATACCCCTTTAACTTGAGCAGCATCATTGGCCAGCCTTGTAGTCAATGCTCCAGTGGTGTTTTTAGGGTCATCAAACCAGCTCACATCCTGTGGTGCAGAACATGATCTTGTTACCATAAAACCCTATTTATGAGATTCCTAGCTGTAGGAGGGCAGAGACGGGGTCAGTTCTGTTTATCACATGTACATCCCATGTTCAGCACGTGGGAGTTGACAACTGTTAGACAAGTAAGGACCTTAACCCTAAGTACATAAATATATGAGTTCAT
>NW_006174507.1:0-299 GCF_000334495.1 Tupaia belangeri chinensis | reverse complement strand
CCAGCATTTCGTAATGCCTCTCCATTGCACTCAACCCAAGTCTCAACTTGTGGAGGCCTCTCGAGAGTCCCTGGACACCTATAAGGTCCTTCCACCCTCAGAACCCTGGATATGCTCTTCCGCTGCTTACAAAGCTTGTCCTTTGTCTCCTGTGCCTGGCTCGGCTTAAGTGTCACTTCCTCAAAGGACGTTTCCCTGACACTCCACCCATCATCAGCCTCTTATTAGATCTCTCAGGGAAACTTGGAATTGCCTTTCCAAGGATTTATCTTGGTTTCCATCTACACATTTATAGTTGT
>NW_006174506.1:0-299 GCF_000334495.1 Tupaia belangeri chinensis | reverse complement strand
AAAATGTTGGGCATGTGCAGAATGGGCTGATCCACCATACCCGACCACACCTGCCTATCTGCCATACAGACAGTCTCTACAAATAGCTTCATCAGTTGTCCCATAAAAGAGCGTCCTCTGTTCTTTTCTGGCAGGTTGGCTGAAGCATATCTGGCTTCAGAGCTCCAGGTGCCCTTGCTCAATAAACTTCCCTTTTTCTCTTGAGACGATTGCCTCCTGAGTCTCACTCTGAACCGTGACAGTTCTCATACCCATTCGGGCAAACAACCATTAATCCTCTTGCCCCTTATTGAAATTTT
>NW_006174505.1:0-299 GCF_000334495.1 Tupaia belangeri chinensis | reverse complement strand
CATGGGCACCTGCCTGCCGAGGTGGCCGGGAAGCAAGGCGACATGGGGGCAGTCGTGTGGATGGTCCAGGGGTGGGGTGTCTTGGGTCTGCGCACGGTCGGCTGTGGGCGAGCCCAGCCGCCCTGTGCTTCAGAAACCAGCTGCTCCCTGTCCCTCGCTCAGAGCCGGGCCCTACCCTTGCCGGGGCACCCGCGGGTCTGGGCACAGGAACGGTCTTCATGAGAAGGCTGGGCAGGGGCGCTGAAGGCATGGACTCCAGAGGGACGGAAGAAGGCACCTCTGAGTGGGTCTCTGCCCGG
>NW_006174504.1:0-299 GCF_000334495.1 Tupaia belangeri chinensis | reverse complement strand
AAAAACTTTTATTCTTCTGGTTATTTAGGCTCTGACTTTTGGTTTAAATCAACAGCAAAAAAGTAAGTGATAGAGACAGCACAAAATTAATCAGATTCCCAAAGAGACACATGATATGAGTCAGTGTGCAGTTAAACAAAAAAGAGGAAAAGCAAATAAAAAGAAGCTGATTACTTACTGTTATTTAAAATGAAAGGACAATATTACAAGTAAATTAAGAATGGAGTCAGTTATGTGTTGTATAAACTAATATTAAAATACCTTTATTTTTGAGTGTTTTAACTTACATTAAAAAAAAA
>NW_006174503.1:0-299 GCF_000334495.1 Tupaia belangeri chinensis | reverse complement strand
AAGGAAATTTGAAAGATAAAATCGATTTAAAGTGAGAAAGGACATCTGGGGCCAGCCCACAGCCTGTGGCAGCTGGATCCCACACGGCAAGTACACAGTTTGCATCTTGGATCAGGTAGGTTGAAAAGAACACCAGGCCTAAGTGAGTGTGTCCCCAAAATCCCAACAGGAAGATTTGGAGAAGGAATTGTGGCATGACCATCCCTCACAGGGAGTACTCACTCTCTCTCTCTGTCTCTCCCACGGGTGAAGTTCACATGCCTCCTAGCAAAGCAGAACAAAAGAAAAGAAAGGAAAAG
>NW_006174502.1:0-299 GCF_000334495.1 Tupaia belangeri chinensis | reverse complement strand
TTTTTAAAAAAGGTCAGAAAGGAGTTTACAAGCTATTTAAATTCATTTTGATTATCAAACATTAATAATTATTAAGTCCAGGACTTCGAGTACTGTTACAGAAGGGTCATGGAGTTGGGATTTGGATCCTGGCTTTGCTAGGTCTTCGTTACATGGACGTAGCCAGTCTGCTGAACTTCCTAGCCTGTGAGTGGTTCTCTAAGCTGAGGAGAGTGATGGTCAGCACTCAGGGACAATGCCTGCCTGATGCTCAGTGCACACTGTTCTTCCTGCTGTTGTCTAGCAGTGTGACGTGGGTA
>NW_006174501.1:0-299 GCF_000334495.1 Tupaia belangeri chinensis | reverse complement strand
GGAGCAGGTTCAGGTGCGGTGGGAGCAGGCACCGCAAAATCACAGGGCCATTCAGACAAGCTCTACATCACACAAAGGGGCCGAGGAGAGGTGTTCCCAGGGGTTCCTTCTTCTTCCTGCAGGCCTTCTCCCTCTGTCCCCTGACAAGGAGTCACCGAGCCCAGTTCAAGTTGATTGCTTTATTGGCAGTTTACATACAGACGTTTTAGAAAAGGGTGCGGGCTCCTGGGCGGCTATAGGGCCCAGGCCGCACTTGTGCTGCGCTTCACCCACAGGGTGGTCCCCAGGCCCGCCCCCAC